>NW_024751986.1:0-17952 GCF_018991925.1 Homarus americanus
TATGTAGAAGTCCGCATGCATTATTGGGCTAATTAAATATATATGGATCCTCGTGTTTCCAAGCCGGATTTGGTAAAACGTTGCTCTTATCACTTAAGCGGCACGGGTGGTCCCCTATAGTGGTTCACGGTGCCATAAGCTCGTTGAACAGGCTTTATTAATGAAATATAGTAGAGTCTAGGACTGTTTTATTGTCCTGGTTGCCCAGAGGTAGCGTTCCCCGGTCACAATTATAAGATCGTGGGTTCAAATCCTGGTGGGGTGAGGTGTTGATTATATGTAGAAGTAAGCGTGCTTTATTGGGCGATTGAAATATATATTGATCCTCGTGTTTCGAAGCCGGATTTGGTAAAACGTTGCTCCGATCACATAAGCGGCACAGGTGGTCCCCATTAGAGGTTCATAGCGCCATAAGGTCGTTGAACAGGCTTTGTGTGAAATATAGTAGAATCTAGGACTGCTTTTATTGTCCTGGTTGCCCAGAGGTAGCGTTCCCTGGTCACAATTATAAGATAGTGGGTTCAAATCCTGGTGGGCTGAGGTGTTGATTATATGTAGAAGTCCGCGTGCTTTATTGTGCTAATGAAATATCTATGGATCCTCTTGTTTCCAAGCCGGATTTGGTAAAACGTTGTTCTTATCACCTAAGCGGCACGGGTGGTCCCCATTAGAGATTCATCGCGCCATAAGGTCGTTGAACAGGCTTTGTGTGAAATATAGCAGAGTCTAGGACTGCTTTTATTGTCCTGGTGGCCCTGAGGTAGCGTTTCCCGGTCACAATTATAAGATCGTGGGTTCAAATCCTGGTGGAGTGAGGTGTTGATTATATGTAGAAGTACGCGTGCTCTATTGGGCTAATGAAATATATATGGATCCTCGTGTTTCCAAGCCGGATTTGGTAAAACGTTGCTCTGATCACCTAAGCGGCACGGATGGTCCCCATTAGAGGTTCACAACGCCATAAGCTCGTTGAACAGGCTTATTGTGAAATATAGCAGAGTCTAGGACTGCTTTTATTGTCCTGGTGGCCCATAGGTAGCATTCCTCGGTCACAATTATAAGATCGTGGGTTCAAATCCTGGTGGAGTGAGGTGTTGATTATATGTAGAAGTACGCGTGCTCTATTGGGCTAATGAAATATATATGGATCCTTGTGTTTCGAAGCCGGATTTGGTAAAACGTTGCTCTGATCACCTAAGTGGCACGGATGGTCCCCATTAGAGGTTCACAGCGCCATAAGCTCGTTGAACAGGCTTTTTGTGAAATATAGCAGAGTCTAGGACTACTTTTATTGTCCTGGTGGCCCAGAGGTAGCGTTCCCCGGTCACAATTAGAAGATCGTGGGTTCGAATACTGGTGGGGTGAGGTGTTGATCATATGTAGAAGCCGCTTGCTTTATTGGGCAAAAGAAATATATATGGATCCTCGTGTTTCGAAGCCGCATTTGGTAAAACGTTGCTCTGATCACCTAAGCGGTCTGGTGATCCCCATTAGGAGTTCATGGCGCCATAAGGTCGTTGAACAGGCACAATGTAGAAATATAGTAGAGTCTGGACTGTAATCATCCTAATTGGCCCCATAGGTAGCATTCCTCGGTCACAATTATAGATCGTGGGTTCAAATCCTGGTGGGTGAGTGTTGATTATATGTAGAAGTCCGCGTGCTCTATTGGGCTAATGAAATATATATGGATCCTTGTGTTTGAAGCCGGATTTGGTAAAACTTTGCTCTGATCACCTAAGCGGCACGGATGGTCCCCAATAGAGGTTCACAGCGCCATAAGCTCGTTGAACAGGCTTTTTGTGAAATATAGCAGAGTCTAGGACTGCTTTTATTGTCCTGGTGGCCCAGAGGTAGCGTTCCCCGGTCACAATTAGAAGATTGTGGGTTCGAATCCTGGTGGGGTGAGGTGTTGATTATATGTAGAAAGCCACATTAGCTGACTGATCCAAATGAAATATATATGGATCCCTCGTGTTTTGAAGCCGCATTTGGTACTTGATTTCATCACCTAAGCACAGGTGATTATAATTAGAGGTTCACAGCGCCATAAGCTCGTTGAACAGGCATTGTGTGAAATAATAGGAGAGAGCCTACGAATGCTTTTATTGTCCTGTTGGCCCAGAGGTAGCGTTCCCCGGTCACAATTATAAGATCGTGGCTTCAAATCCTGGTGGGGTGGGGCGTTGATTATATGTAGAAGTCCGCGTGCTTTATTGGGCTATTGAAATATATATGGATCCTCGTGTTTCGAAACCGCATTTGGTAAAACGTTGCTCTGATCACCTTAGCGGCACGGGTGGTCCCCTATAGTTGTTCACAGTGCCATAAGCTCGTTGAACAGGCTTTGTGTGAAATATAGTAGAGTCTACGACTGCTTATAGTGTCCTGGTGGCCCATAGGTAGCGTTCCTCGGTCACAATTATAAGATCGAGGGTTCAAATCCTGGTGGAGTGAGGTGTTGATTATATGTAGAAGTTCGCGTGCTCTATTGGGCTAATGAATTATATATGGATCCTTGTGTTTCGAAGCCGGATTTGGTAAAACGTTGCTCTGATCACCTAAGTGGCACGGATGGTCCCCATTAGAGGTTCACGGCGCCATAAGCACGTTGAACAGGCTTTGTGTGAAATATAGCAGGGTCTATGACTCCTTTTATTGTCCTAGTGGCCCAGAGGTAGCGTTCCCCGCTCACAATTATATGATCGTTGGTTGAAATCCTGGTGGGGTGAGGTGTTGATTATATGTAGAAGTTCGCGTGCTTTATTGGGCTAATGAAATATATATGGATCATCCTGTTTCGAAGCCGCATTTGGTAAAACGTTGTTATGATCACCTAAGCGGCACGGGTGGTCCCCATTAGAGGTTCACGGTGCCATAAGCCCGTTGAACTGGCTTTGTGTGAAATATAGCAGAGTCTAGGAATGCTTTTATTGTCCTGGTGGCCCAGAGGTAGCGTCCCCCGGTCACAATTATAAGATCGTGGCTTCAAATCCTGGTGGGGTGAGGCGTTGATTATATGTAGAAGTCTGTGTGCTTTATTGGGCTGATGAAATATATATGGATCCTCGTGTTTCTAAGCCGGATTTGGTAAAACGTTGCTCTTATCACCTAAGCGGCACGGGTGGTCCCCATTAGAAGTTCATCGCGCCATAAGGTCGTTGAACAGGCTTTGTGTGAAATATAGTAGAGTCTAGGACTGTTTTATTGTCCTGGTTGCCCAGAGGTAGCGTTCATCGGTCACAATTATAAGATCGTGGGTTCAAATCCTGGTGGGGTGAGGTGTTGATTATATGTAGAAGTAAGCGTGCTTTATTGGGCTATTGAAATATATATTGATCCTCGTGTTTCGAAGCCGGATTTGGTAAAACGTTGCTCCGATCACCTAAGTGGCACAGGTGGTCCCCATTAGAGGTTCATGGCGCCATAAGGTCGTTGAACAGGCTTTGTTCTGAAATATAGTAGAATCTAGGACTGCTTTTATTGTCCTGGTTGCCCAGAGGTAGCGTTCCCCGGTCACAATTATAAGATAGTGGGTTCAAATCCTGGTGGGGTGAGGTGTTGATTATATGTAGAAGTCCGCGTGCTTTATTGTGCTCATGAAATATCTATGGATCCTAGTGTTTCCAAGCCGGATATTGGTAAAACGTTGCTCTTATCACCTAAGCGGCAAGGGTGGTCCCCCTTAGAAGTTCATCGCGCCATAAGGTCGTTGAACAGGCTTTGTGTGAAATATAGTAGAGTCTAGGACTGCTTTTATTGTCCTGGTGGCCCAGAGGTAGCATAGCCCGGTCACAATTTTAAGATCGTGGGTTCGAATCCTGGTGGAGTGAGGTGTTGATTATATGTAGAAGTCCGCGTGCTTTATTGTGCTAATGAAATATCTATGGATCCTCGTGTTTCCAAGCCGGATTTGGTAAAACGTTGCTCTTATCACCTAAGCGGCACGGGTGGTCCCCCTTAGAGGTTCATGGCGCCATAAGGTCGTTGAACAGGCTTTGTGTGAAATATAGTAGAGTCTAGGACTGCTTATAGTGTCCTGGTGGCCCATAGGTAGCATTCCTCGGTCACAATTTTAAGATCGTGGGTTCAAATCCTGGTGGAGTGAGGTGTTGATTATATGTAGAAGTACGCGTGCTCTATTGGCCTAATGAAATATATATGGATCCTTGTGTTTCGAAGCCGGATTTGGTAAAACGTTGCTCTGATCACCTAAGTGGCACGGATGGTCCCCATTAGAGGTTCACGGCGCCATAAGCTCGTTGAACAGGCTTTGTGTGAAATATAGCAGAGTCTAGGACTGCTTTTATTGTCCTGGTGGCCCAGAGGTAGCGTTCCCCGGTCACAATCATAAGATCGTGGCTTTAAATCCTGGTCGGGTGAGGCTTTGATTATATGTTGAAGTCCGCGTGCTTTATTGAGCTAATGAAATATATATGGATCCTCGTGTTTCCAAGCCGGATTTGGTAAAACGTTGCTCTGATCACCTAAGCGGTACGGTGGTCCCCATTAGAGGTTCATGGCGCCATAAGGTCGTTGAACAGGCTTTGTGTGAAATATAGTAGAGTCTAGGACTGCTTATAGTGTCCTGGTGGCCCATAGGTAGCATTCCTCGGTCACAATTATAAGATCGTGGGTTCAAATCCTGGTGGAGTGAGGTGTTGATTATATGTAGAAGTACGCGTGCTCTATTGGGCTAATGAAATATATATGGATCCTTGTGTTTCGAAGCCGCATTTGGTAAAACGTTGCTCTGATCACCTAAGCGGCACGGGTGGTCCCCATTAGAGGTTCACGGCGCCAAAAGCTCGTTGAACAGGCTTTGTGTGAAATATAGCACAGTCTAGGACTGCTTTAATTATCCTGGTGGCCCAGAGGTAGCGTTCCCCGGTCACAATTATAAGATCGTGGCTTCAAATCCTGGTCGGGTGAGGCGTTGATTATATGTAGAAGTCAGCGTGCTTTATTGGGCTAATGAAATATATATGGATCCTCGTGTTTCCAAGCCGGATTTGGTAAAACGTTGCTCTGATAACCTAAGCGGTACGGTGGTCCCCATTAGAGGTTCATGGCGCCATAAGGTCGTTGAACAGGCTTTGTGTGAAATATAGTAGAGTCTAGGACTGCTTATAGTGTCCTGGTGGCCCATAGGTAGCGTTCCTCGGTCACAATTATAAGATCGTGGGTTCAAATACTGGTGGAGTGAGGTGTTGATTATATGTAGAAGTCCGCGTGCTCTATTGGGCTAATGAAATATATATGGATCCTTGTGTTTCGAAGCCGGATTTGGTAAAACGTTGCTCTGATCACCTAAGTGGCACGGATGGTCCCCATTAGAGGTTCACAGCGCCATAAGCTTGTTGAACAGGCTTTGTGTGAAATATAGCAGAGTCTAGGACTGCTTTTATTGTCCTGGTGGCCCAGAGGTAGCGTTCCCCGGTCACAATTAGAAGATCGTGGGTTCGAATCCTGGTGGGGTGAGGTGTTGATTATATGTACAAGCCACGTGCTTTATTGATCAAATGAAATATATATGGATCCTCGTGTTTTGAAGCCGCATTTGGTAAAACGTTGCTCTAATCACCTAAGCAGCACGGGTGGTCTCCATTAGAGGTTCACAGCGCCATAAGCTCGTTGAACAGGCTTTGTGTGAAATATAGGAGAGCCTACGAATGCTTTTATTGTCCTGGTGGCCCAGAGGTAGCGTTCCCCGGTCACAATTATAAGATCGTGGCTTCAAATCCTGGTGGGGTGGGGCGTTGATTATATGTAGAAGTCCGCGTGCTTTATTGGGCTAATGAAATATATATGGATCCTCGTGTTTCGAAACCGCATTTGGTAAAACGTTGCTCTGATCACCTTAGCGGCACGGGTGGTCCCCTATAGTTGTTCACAGTGCCATAAGCTCGTTGAACAGGCTTTGTGTGAAATATAGTAGAGTCTACGACTGCTTATAGTGTCCTGGTGGCCCATAGGTAGCGTTCCTCGGTCACAATTATAAGATCGTGGGTTCAAATCCTGGTGGAGTGAGGTGTTGATTATATGTAGAAGTCCGCGTGCTCTATTGGGCTAATGAATTATATATGGATCCTTGTGTTTCGAAGCAGGATTTGGTAAAACGTTGCTCTGATCACCTAAGTGGCACGGATGGTCCCCATTAGAGGTTCACGGCGCCATAAGCACGTTGAACAGGCTTTGTGTGAAATATAGCAGAGTCTATGACTCCTTTTATTGTCCTAGTGGCCCAAAGGTAGCGTTCCCCGGTCACAATTATAAGATCGTTGGTTGAAATCCTGGTGGGGTGAGGTGTTGATTATATGTAGAAGTTCGCGTGCTTTATTGGGCTAATGAAATATATATGGATCATCCTGTTTCGAAGCCGCATTTGGTAAAACGTTGTTATGATCACCTAAGCGGCACGGGTGGTCCCCATTAGAGGTTCACGGTGCCATAAGCCCGTTGAACTGGCTTTGTGTGCAATATAGCAGAGTCTAGGAATGCTTTTATTGTCCTGGTGGCCCAGAGGTAGCGTCCCCCGGTCACAATTATAAGATCGTGGCTTCAAATCCTGGTGGGGTGAGGCGTTGATTATATGTAGAAGTCTGCGTGCTTTATTGGGCTGATGAAATATATATGGATCCTCGTGTTTCCAAGCCGGATTTGGTATAACGTTGCTCTTATCACCTAAGCGGCACGGGTGGTCCCCATTAGAGGTTCATCGCGCCATAAGGTCGTTGAACAGGCTTTGTGTGAAATATAGTAGAGTCTAGGACTGTTTTATTGTCCTGGTTGCCCAGAGGTAGCGTTCCCCGGTCACAATTATAAGATCGTGGGTTCAAATCCTGGTGGGGTGGGGTGTTGATTATATGTAGAAGTAAGCGTGCTTTATTGGGCTATTGAAATATATATTGATCCTCGTGTTTCGAAGCCGGATTTGGTAAATCGTTGCTCCGATCACATAAGCGGCACAGGTGGTCCCCATTAGAGGTTCATGGCGCCATAAGGTCGTTGAACAGGCTTTGTGTGAAATATAGTAGAATCTAGGACTGCTTTTATTGTCCTGGTTGCCCAGAGGTAGCGTTCCCTGGTCACAATTATAAGATAGTGGGTTCAAATCCTGGTGGGCTGAGGTGTTGATTATATGTAGAAGTCCGCGTGCTTTATTGTGCTAATGAAATATCTATGGATCCTCTTGTTTCCAAGCCGGATTTGGTAAAACGTTGTTCTTATCACCTAAGCGGCACGGGTGGTCCCCATTAGAGGTTCATCGCGCCATAAGGTCGTTGAACAGGCTTTGTGTGAAATATAGCAGAGTCTAGGACTGCTTTTATTGTCCTGGTGGCCCATAGGTAGCATTCCTCGGTCACAATTATAAGATCGTGGGTTCAAATCCTGGTGGAGTGAGGTGTTGATTATATGTAGAAGTACGCGTGCTCTATTGGGCTAATGAAATATATATGGATCCTTGTGTTTCGAAGCCGTATTTGGTAAAACGTTGCTCTGATCACCTAAGTGGCACGGATGGTCCCCATTAGAGGTTCACGGCGCCATAAACTCGTTGAACAGGCTTTGTGTGAAATATTGCAGAGTCTAGGACTGCTTTTATTGTCCTGGTGGCCCAGAGGTAGCGTTTCCCGGTCACAATTATAAGATCGTGGCTTCAAATCCTGGTCGGGTGAGGCGTTGATTATATGTAGAAGTCCGCATGCTTTATTGGGCTAATGAAATATAAATGGATCCTCGTTTTTCCAAGCCGGATTTGGTAAAAGGTTGCTCTGATCACCTAAGCGGTACGGTGGTCCCCATTAGAGGTTCATGGCGCCATAAGGTCGTTGAACAGGCTTTGTGTGAAATATAGTAGAGTCTAGGACTGCTTATAGTGTCCTGGTGGCCCATAGGTAGCATTCCTCGGTCACAATTTAAAGATCGTGGGTTCAAATCCTGGTGGAGTGAGGTGTTGATTATATGTAGAAGTACGCGTGCTCTATTGGGCTAATAAAATATATATGGATCCTTGTGTTTCGAAGCCGGATTTGGTAAAACGTTGCTCTGATCACCTAAGTGGCACGGATGGTCCCCATTAGAGGTTCACGGCGCCATAAGCTCGTTGAACAGGCTTTGTGTGAAATATAGCAGAGCCTACGAATGCTTTTATTGTCCTGTTGGCCCAGAGGTAGCGTTCCCCGGTCACAATTATAAGATCGTTGGTTGAAATCCTGGTGGGGTGAGGTGTTGATTATATGTAGAAGTTCGCGTGCTTTATTGGGCTAATGAAATATATATGGATCCTCCTGTTTCGAAGCCGCATTTGGTAAAACGTTGTTATGATTACCTAAGCGGCACGGGTGGTCCCCATTAGAGGTTCACGGCGCCAAAAGCTCGTTGAACAGGCTTTGTGTGAAATATAGCAGTGTCTAGGAATGCTTTTATTGTCCTGGTGGAGAGATGTAGCGTCCCCCGCTCACAATTATAAGGTCGTGGCTTCAAATCCTGGTGGGGTGAGGCGTTGATTATATGTAGAAGTCTGCGTGCTTTATTGGGCTAATGAAATATATATGGATCCTCGGGTTTCGAAGCCGCATTTGGTTAAACGTTGCTCTGTTCACCTAAGCGGCACGGGTGGTCCCCTATAGTGGTTCACAGCGCCATAAGGTCGTTGAACAGGCTTTGTGTGAAATTTAGTAGAGTCTAGGACTGCTTTTATTGTCCTAGTGGCCCAGAGGTAGCGTTCCCCGTTCACAATTATAAGATCGTGGGTTCAAATCCTGGTGGGGTGAGGTGTTGATTATATGTAGAAGTAAGCGTGCTTTATTGGGCTATTGAAATATATATTGATCCTCGTGTTTCGAAGCCGGATTTGGTAAAACGTTGCTCCGATCACCTAAGCGGCACAGGTGGTCCCCATAAGAGGTTCATTGCGCCATAAGGTCGTTGAACAGGCTTTGTGTGAAATATAGTAGAATGTAGGACTGCTTTTATTGTCCTGGATGCCCAGAGGTAGCGTTCCCAGGTCACAATTATAAGATAGTGGGTTCAAATCCTGGTGGGGTGAGGTGTTGATTATATGTAGAAGTCCGCGTGCTTTATAGTGCTAATGAAATATCTATGGATCCTCGTGTTTCCAAGCCGGATTTGGTAAAACGTTGCTCTTATCACCTAAGCGGCACGGGTGGTCCCCATTAGAGGTTCATCGCGCCATAAGGTCGTTGAACAGGCTTTGTGTGAAATATATTAGAGTCTAGGACTGCTTTTATTGTCCTGGTTGCCCAGAGGTAGTGTTCCCCGGTCACAATTATAAGATCGTTGGTTCAAATCCTGGTGGGGTGAGGCGTTGATTATATGTAAAAGTCCGCGTGCTTTATTGGGTTAATGAAATATATATGGATCCTCGTGTTTCGAAGCCGGATTTGGTAAAACGTTGCTCTGATCACCTAAGCGGCACGGATGGTCCCCATTAGAGGTTCACAGCACCATAAGCTCATTGAACAGGCTTTGTGTGAAATATAGCAGAGCCTACGAATGCTTTTATTGTCCTGTTGGCCCAGAGGTAGCGTTCCCCGGTCACAATTATAAGATCGTGGCTTCAAATCCTGGTGGGGTGAGGCGTTGATTATATGTAGAAGTCCGCGTGCTTTATTGGGCTAATGAAATATATATGGATCCTCGTGTTTCGAAACCGCATTTGGTAAAACGTTGCTCTGATCACCTTAGCGGCACGGGTGGTCCCCTATAGTTGTTCACAGCGCCATAAGCTCGTTGAACAGGCTTTGTGTGAAATATAGTAGAGTCTAGGACTGCTTTTATTGTCCTGGTGGCCCAGAGGTAGCATACCCCAGTCACAATTATATGATTGTGGGTTTGAATCCTGGTGGGGTGAGGTGTTGATTACATGTAGATGTCTGAGTGCTTTATTGGGCTAATGAAATATATATGGATCCTCGTGTTTCGAAGCCGGATTTGGTAAAACGTTGCTCTGATCACCAAAGCGGCACGGATTGTCCCCATTAGAGGTTCACAGCGCCATAAGCTCGTTGAACAGGCTTTTTGTGAAATATTGCGTTGTCTAGAACTTCTTTTATTGTCCTGGTGGCCCAGAGGTAGCGTTCCCGGTCACAATTAGAAGATCGTGGGTCCAGATGTCCTGTTGGGTGAGGTGTTGATTATATGTAGAAGTCCGGTTGTTTTATTGGGCAAATGAAATATAAATGGATCCTAGTGTTTTGAAGCCGCATTTGGTAAAACGTTGCTCTGATCACCTAAGCGGCACGGGTGGTCCCCATTAGAGGTTCACGGCGCCAAAAGCTCGTTGAACAGGCTTTGTGTGAAATATAGCAGAGCCTACGAATGCTTTCATTGTCCTGTTGGCCCAGAGGTAGCGTTCCCCGGTCACAATTATAAGATCGTGGCTTCAAATCCTGGTGGGGTGAGGCGTTGATTATATGTAGAAGTCCGCGTGCTTTATTGAGCTAATGAAATATATATGGAACCTTGTGTTTCGAAGCCGGATTTGGTAAAACGTTGCTCTGGTAACCTAAGCGGCACAGGTGGTCCCAATGAGAGGTTCACGGCGCCATAAGCTCGTTGCACAGGCTTTGTGTGAAATATAGCAGAGTCTAGGACTGCTTATAGTGTCCTGGTGGCCCATAGGTAGCGTTCCTCGGTCACAATTATAAGATCGTGGTTTCGAATCCTGGTGGAGTGAGGTGTTGATTATATGTAGAAGTCCGCGTGCTTTATTGGGTTAATGAAATATATATGGATCTAGAGTGTTTCAAGAAACCATTTGGTAAAACGTTGCTCTGATCACCTTAAGCGGCCTGGTGGTCCCCTATAGTTATTCTGGCGCCATAAGCTCGTTGAACAGAGGCTTTGTGTGAAATATAGTAGAGTCTAGGACTGCTTTATTGTCCTGGTGGCCCAGAGGTAGCATACCCCAGTCACAATTATATGATTGTGGGTTTGAATCCTGGTGGGGGTGAGGTGTTGATTACATGTAGATGTCTGAGTGCTTTATTGGGCTAATGAAATATATATGGATCCTCGTGTTTCGAAGCCGGATTTGGTAAAACGTTGCTCTGATCACCAAAGCGGCACGGATTGTCCCCATTAGAGGTTCATAGCGCCATAAGCTCGTTGAACAGGCTTTTTGTGAAATATTGCGTTGTCTAGAACTGCTTTTATTGTCCTGGTGGCCCAGAGGTAGCGTTCCCCGGTCACAATTAGAAGATCGTGGGTCCGAATCCTGGTTGGGTGAGGTGTTGATTATATGTAGAAGTCCGGTTGTTTTATTGGGCAAATGAAATATAAATGGATCCTAGTGTTTTGAAGCCGCATTTGGTAAAGCGTTGCTCTGATCACCTAAGCGGCACGGGTGGTCCCCATTAGAGGTTCACGGCGCCAAAAGCTCGTTGAACAGGCTTTGTGTGAAATATAGCAGAGCCTACGAATGCTTTTATTGTCCTGTTGGCCCAGAGGTAGCGTTCCCCGGTCACAATTATAAGATCGTGGCTTCAAATCCTGGTGGGGTGAGGCGTTGATTATATGTAGAAGTCCGCGTGCTTTATTGAGCTGATGAAATATATATGGATCCTTGTGTTTCGAAGCCGGATTTGGTAAAACGTTGCTCTGCTAACCTAAGCAGCACAGGTGGTCCCAATGAGAGGTTCACGGCGCCATAAGCTCGTTGCACAGGCTTTGTGTGAAATATAGCAGAGTCTAGGACTGCTTTTATTGTCCTGGTGGCCCAGAGGTAGCGTTCCCCGGTCACAATCATAAGATCGTGGCTTCAAATCCTGGTCGGGTGAGGCGTTGATTATATGTAGAAGTCCGCGTGCTTTATTGGGCTAATGAAATATATATGGATCCTCGTGTTTCGAAACCGCATTTGGTAAAACGTTGCTCTGATCACCTTAGCGGCACGGGTGGTCCCCTATAGTTGTTCATAGCGCCATAAGCTCGTTGAACAGGCTTTGTGTGAAATATAGTAGAGTCTAGGACTGCTTTTATTGTCCTGGTGGCCCAGAGGTAGCATACCCCAGTCACAATTATATGATTGTGGGTTTGAATCCTAGTGGGGTGAGGTGTTGATTACATGTAGATGTCTGAGTGCTTTATTGGGCTAATGAAATATATATGGATCCTCGTGTTTGCAGAAGCCAGTTTGGTAAAACGTTGCTCTGATCACCTACTGATGCGGTGGTCCCCATTAGAGGTTCATGGCGCCATAAATTAGTTGAACAGGCTTTATTGTGTGAAATATATTAGAGTCTAGGACTGCTTATAGTGTCCTGGTGGCCCATAGGTAGCGTTCCTCGGTCACACGAATTATATATTCATTAGGATTTAAGAGCTCTGGTGGGTGGTGTTGAATATATGTAGAAGTCCGCGTGCTCTATTGGGCTAATGAAATATATATGGATCCTTGTGTTTCGAAGCCGGATTTGGTAAAACGTTGCTCTGATCACCTAAGTGGCACGGATGGTCCCCATTAAAGGTTCATGGCGCCATAACGTCGTTGAACAGGCTTTGTGCGAAATATAGTAGAGTCTAGGACTGCTTTTATTGTCCTGGTGGCCCAGAGGTAGCGTTCCCCGGTCACAATTAGAAGAGCATGGGTTCGAATCCTGATGGGGTGAGGTGTTGATTATATGTAGAAGCCGCGTTCTTTATTGGGGAATGAAATATATATGGATCCTCGTGTTTTGAAGCCGCATTTGGTAAAACGTTGCTCTGATCACCTAAGCAGCACGGGTGTTTCCCATTAGAGGTTCACGGCGCCATAAGGTCGTTGAACAAGCTCTGTGTGAAATATAGTAGAGTCTACGAATGCTTTTATTGTCCTGTTGGCCCAGAGGTAGCGTTCCCCGGTCACAATTATAAGATCGTGGGTTCATATCCTGGTGGGGTGAGGTGTTGATTATATGTAGAAGTCCGCGTGCTCTATTGGGCTAATGAAATATATATGGATCCACGAGTTTCCAAGCCGGATTTGGTAAAACGTTGCTCTGATCACCTCAGCGGCACGGGTGGTCCCCTATAGTGGTTCACGGCGCCATAAGCTCGTTGAACACGCTTTGTGTGAAATATAACAGAGTCTAGGACTGCTTAAAGTGTCCTGGTGGCTCATAGGTAGTGTTCCCCGGTCACAATTTTAATATCGTGGGTTCGAATCCTGGTGGGGTGAGGTGTTGATTATATGTAAAAGTCCGCGTGCTTTATTGGGCTAATGAAATATATATGGATCCTCGTGTTTTGTGAGGCGCATTTGTTAAAACGTTGCTCAAATCACCTAGCGGCACGCCGTTGTCCCCATAGAGAAGGTTCATGGCGCCATAAGATCGTTGAACAGGCTTTGTGTGAAATATGGTAGAGTCTAGGACTGCTTTTATTGTCCTTGTTGCCCAGGGGTAGCGTTCCCCGGTCACAATTATAAGATCGTGGGTTTGAATCCTGGTGGGGTGAGGTGTTGATTATATGTAGAAGTCCGGGTACTTTATTGGGCTAATGAAATATATATGGATCCTCGTGTTTCCAAACCGGATTTTGGAAAACGTTGCTCTTATCACCTAAGCGGCACGGGTGGAATTTACATTCGAGGTTCACGGCGCCATAAGCTCGTTGGAGCAGGCTTTGTGTAAAATATACCAAGGTCTAAGGACTGCTTTATTGTCCTGGGCCCAGAGGTGGCGTTCCCCGGTCACAATTATACGATCGTGGGTTCAAATCCTGGTGGGGTGAGGTGTTGATTATATGTAGAAGTCCGCGTGCTTTATTGGGCTAATGAAATATATATGGATCTTCGTGTTTCGAAGCCGCATTTGGTAAAACGTTGCTCTGATCATCTAAGCGGCACGGGTGGTCCCCATTAGAGGTTCACGGCGCCATTAGCTCGTTAAACAGGCTTTGTGTGAAATATAAGGAAGTCTAGGACGCTTTTATTGTTCTGGTGGCCCAGGGTAGCATGCAGTCACGGTATAGATCGTGGGTTTGGATCCTGGTAGGTTGTTGTTTGATTATATGTATAAGTCAGTGCTTTATTGGGCTATTGAAATATATATGGATCCTTGCGTTTCCAAGCCGGATTTGGTAAAACGTTGCTCTTATCACCTAAGCGGCACGGGTGGTCCCCATTAGAGGTTCATGGCGCCATAAGGTCGTTGAACAGGCTTTGTGTGAAATATAGTAGAGTCTAGGACTGCTTTTATTGTCCAGGTGGCCCAGAGGTAGCATACCCCGGTCACAATTATAAGATCGTGGGTTTGAATCCTGGTGGGTTGAGGTGTTGATTATATGTATAAGTCCGAGTGCTTTTTTGGGCTAATGAAATATATATGGATCCTCGCGTTTCCAAGCCGGATTTGGTAAAACGTTGCTCTTATCACCTAAGCGGCACGGGTGGTCCCCATTAGAGGTTCATGGCGCCATAAGGTCGTTGAACAGGCTTTGTGTGAAATATAGTAGAGTCTAGGACTGCTTTTAGTGTCCTTGTGGCCCAGAGGTAGCGTTCCCCTGTCACAATTATAAGATCGTGGGTTCGAATCCTGGTGGGGTGAGGTGTTGATTATATGGATAAGTCCGCGTGCTTTATTGGGCTAATGAAATATATATGGATCCTCGTGTTTCGAAGCCGGATTTGGTAAAACGTTGCTCTGAACACCTAAGCGTCACTGGTGGTCCCGAGTAGAGGTTCACGGCGCCATAAGCTCGTTGAACAGGCTTTGCGTGAAATACAAATGAGTCTAGGACTGCTTTTAGTGTCCTGGTGGTGCACAGGTAGCATTCCCTGGTCACAATTATAAGATTTTGCGTTTGAATCCTGGTTGGGTGAGGTGTTGATTATATGTAGAAGTCAGCGTGCTTTATTGGGCTAATGAAATATATATGGATCCTCGTTTTTCGAAGCTGGACTTGGTAAAACGTTGCTCTGATCACCTAAGCGGCACGGGTGGTCCCCATTTGAGGTTCACGGCGCCATAAGCTCGTTCAACAGGCTTTGGGTGAAATATAACAGCGTCTAGGACTGCTTTTAGTGTCTTGGTGGCCCAGAGGTAGCGTTCCCCGGTCACAATTATAAGATCATGGGTTTGAATCCTGGTGGGGTGAGGTGTTGATTATATTTAGAAGTCCGTGTGCTGTATTGGGCTAATGAAATAGATATGGATCCTCGTGTTTCGAAGCCGGATTTAGTAAAACGTTACTCTGAACATCTAAGCGGCACTGGTGGTCCTCATTAGAGTTTCACGGCGCCATAAGCTCGTTGAAGAGGCTTTGTGTGAAATATAACAGAGTCTAGGACTGCTTTTAGTGTCCTGGTGGTCCACAGGTAGCATTCCCTGGTCACAATTATATGATTTTGGGTTTGAATCCTGGTGGGGTGAGGTGTGATTTTATGTAGAAGTCCGCGTGCTTTATTGAGCTAAAGAAATATATTTGGATCCTCGTGTTTTGTAGCCGGATTTGGTAAAACGTTGCTCTGGTCACCAAGCGGCACGTGTGGTCCCCATTAGAGGTTCACGGCGCCATAAGCTCGTTGAACAGGCTTTGTGTGAAATATAACAGAGTCTAGGACTGCTTTTAGTGTCCTGGTGGTCCACAGGTAGCGTTCCCTGTTCACAATTATAAGATCGTTGGTTCGAATCCTGGTGGGGTGAGGTGTTAATTATATGTAGAAATCTGCGTGCTTTATTGGGCTAGTGAAATATATACAGATACTCGTTTTTCGAAGCCGGATTTGGTAAAACTTTGCTCAGATCACCTAAGCGGCACGGGTGGTCCCCGTAAGAGGTTCACGGCGCCATAAGCTCATTGAACAGGCTTTGTGTGAAATATAACAGAGTCTAGGACTGCTTTTAGTGTCCTGGTGGCCCAGATGTAGCCTTCATCGGTCACAATTATAAGATCGTGGGTTCCAATCCTGGTGGGGTGAGGTGTTAATTATATGTAGAAATCTGAGTGCTTTATTAGGCAAATGAAAAATATATCGATCCTCCTGTTTCGAAGCCGAATTTGGTAAAACGTTGCTCTGATCACGTAAGCGGCGCGGGTGGTCCCCATTAGAGGTTCACGGCGCCATAAGCTCATTGAACAGGCTTTGTGTGAAATATAACAGAGTCTAGCGCTGCTTTTAGTGTCCTGGTGGCCCAGAGGTAGTGTTCCCCGGTCACAATTGTAAGATCGTGGGTTCCAATCCTGGTGGGGTGAGGTATTGATTATATGTAGAAGTGTGCGTGCTTTTTTGGGCTAATAAAATAGATATGGATCCTCGTGTTTCGAAGCCGGATTTGGTAAAACGTTACTCTGAACACCTAAGCGGCACGGGTGGTCCCCATTAGAGGCTCACGGCGCCATAAGCTCATTCAACAGGCTTTGTGTGAAATATAACAGAATCTAGGACTGCTTTTAGTGTCCTGGTGGTCAAGAGGTAGCGTTTCCCGGTCACAATTATAAGATCGTGGGTTCAAATCCTGGTTGGGGTGAGGCGTTGATTATATGTAGAATTCCGCGTGCTTTATTGGGCTAATGAAATATATATGGTTCCTCGTGTTTCGAAGCCGGATTTGGAAAAACGTTGCTCTCATCACCTAAGCGGCACCGGTGGTCCCAATTAGAGGTTCACAGCGCCATAAGCTCATTCAACAGGCTTTGTGTGAAATATAGTAGAGTCTAGGACTGCTATTATTTTCCTGGTGGCCCAGAGGTAGCATACCCCGGTCACAATTATAAGATCGTGGGTTCGAATCCTGGTGGGGTGAGGTGTTGATTATATGTAGAAGTCTGTGTGCTTTATTGGGCTAATGTAATATATATGGATCCTCGTGTTTTGAGAAGCGGTTTGGTAAAACGTTTGCTCTGAACACCTAAGCGGCACTAGTGGTCTTTGTGGGGTTCACAGTGCCATAAAGCTCGATGAACAGGCTTTGTGTGAAATATAACAGAGTCTAGGACTGCTTTTAGTGTCCTGGTGGTCCACAAGTAGCGTTTCCTGGTCACAATTATATGATTTTTGGTTTGAATCCTGGTGGGGTGAGGTATTGATTATATGTCGAAGTCCGCTTGCATTATTGGGCTAATGAAATATATATGGATCCTCGTGTTTCGAAGCCGGATTTGGTAAAACGATGCTCTGATCACCTAAGCGGCACGGGTGGTCCCCATTATAGGTTCACACAGTCATAAGCTCGTTGAACAGGCTTTGTGTGAAATATAGCAGAGTCAAGAACTGATTTTATTGTCCTGGTAGCCAAGAGGTAGCCTTCCCCTTTCACAATTATAAGATCGTGTGTTCGAATCCTGGTGGGGTGAGGTGTTGATTATATGTAGAAATGTGCGTGCTTTATTGGGCTAATGAAATAGAAATGGATCCTCGTGTTTCGAAGCCGGATTTAGTAAAACGTTGCTCTGATCACCTAAGCAGCACTGGTGAGGTCCTCATTAGAGTTCACGGCGCCATAAGCTCGTTGAACAGGCTTTGTATGAAATATGTAGAGTCTAGGACTGCTTTTAGTGTCCTGGTGGTCAACAGTAGCATTCCCTGGTCACAATTATAAGATTTTGGTTTGAATCCTGGTGGGGTGGGGTGTTGAATTTATGTAGAAGTCCGCGTGCTTTATTGGGCTTATAAAATATATGGATCCTCGAGTTTCCCAAGCTGGATTTGGTAAAACGTTACTCTGAACACCTAAGCAGCACTGGTGGTCCTCATTAGAGGTTCACGGCGCCATAAGCTCGTTGAACAGGCTTTGTGTGAAATATAACAGAGTCTAGGACTGCTTTTAGTGTCCTTGTGGTCCACAGGTAGCATTCCCTAGTCTCAATTATAAGATTTTGGTGATTGAATCCTGGTGGGGTGAGGTGTTGAATTTATGTAGAAGTCCGCGTGCTTTATTGGGCTTATAAAATATATATGGATCCTCGAGTTTCCAAGCTGGATTTGGTAAAACGTTGCTCTGATCA
>NW_024751987.1:0-30000 GCF_018991925.1 Homarus americanus
ACCCTAGTACCCAGCAATGAAAACTACAGGTAAACCTGAGTACCAGCACAGGTAACTCAGAGGAACCAGTACCATCAATAAAATCTAGTACCAACACAGGTAAACCCTAGTACCACAGGTAAACTACAGGTAAACTGAAAACGGAGAGGTAAACCCAGTACCATCACAGGTAAACTCTAGAACCAACACAGGAAACCTGCACTACACAGGTAAACTACAGGTAAACCTGTACCAGCACAGGTAACCACAGGAAACTAGCAAGGGCAAGCAAAATGAGAAACCCAGTACCAACAGGTAAACCTAGTACCATCACAGGTAAACTCTAGTACCAACACAGGTAAACCCTAGTACCAGCACAGGTAAACTACAGGTAAACCCGAGTACCAGCACAGGTAAACTAGGAGGAAAACCCTAGTACCACACAGAAAACTCTAGTACCAACACAGGTAAACCCTAGTACCAGCACAGGTAAACTACAGGTAAACTAAGTACCAGCACAAAGGTAAACTAGAAAACCCAGTACTACAGGTAAACCAGAGGTAAACCCTAGTACCATCACAGGTAAACTCTAGTACCAAACACAGGTAAACCCTAGTACTGCTCACAGGTAAACCAGCAGGTAAACCCGAGTACTCAGCACAGGTAACCTAAGTAACCCTAGTACCAGCACAGGTAAACTAGAGTAAACCCCAGCCACACAGGTAAACCCCAACAAACACAGGTAAACCCTAGTACCAGCACAGGTAAACCAGGTAAACCCTAGTACCAGCACAGGTAAACTTAGTACCAACACAGTAAACTTAAACAGCACAGGTAAACCAGAGGTAAACCTAGTACCAGCACAGGTAAACTCTAGTAAATTAGCACAGGTAAACAGAGGTAAACTCAGTACCGCACAGGTAAACCCAGAAGGTAAAACCCTAGTACCAGCACAGTAAACTACAGGTAAACCCTAGTACTGCACAGGTAAACTGAGGCAAACCCAGCAACAGCACAGGTAAACCCCTAGTACCAACACAGGTAAACTACAGGTAAACCCAGTACCAGCACAGGTAAACCAGAGGTGTCCTGCAATTGCACAGGTAAATCCTAGTACCAACACAGGTAAACCCTGCACCAGCACAGAAACCAGGTAAACCCTATACCAAAGTAAACTAGAGGTAAACCCTAGTACCAACACAGGTAAAAGTACCAAACAGGAACCCTTAAAATTACAAGTAAACTACAGTAAACCTAGTATGCACAGGTAAAACAGATGTAAACCTTAGTACTGACAGGTAAATCCTAGTACCAACACAGGTAAACCTAGTACCAGCAACAGGTAAACTAGAGGTAAACCTAGTACCACAGTAAATTAGAGGTAAACCAGAAACACAGTAAAACCCAGACCACCACAAATGCTAAATGAACCACAGGTAAACCCTAGTACCATCACAGGTAAATCCCTAGTACCAACACAGGTAAACCCTAGTACCAGCACAGGTAAACTAGAGGAACTCAGCACAGTAAACTAGAGTAAACCCTGTACAAAGCACAGGTAAACTTGTACCAGCACAGGTAAACCAGAGGTAAACCCTAGTACCAGCACAGGTGACAACAACACAGGTAAACCTTAGTACCAGCACAGGTAAAACTACAGGTAAACCCTAGTACCAGCACAGGTAAACTAGAGGTAAACCCTAGTACCAAGCACACAGGTAAACTCTAGTACCAGCACAGGTAAACCTAGTACCAGACACAGGTAAACCACAGGTAAACCCTAGTACCAGCACACAGGTAAACCTAGTACCAACACAGAACCCTAGTACCAGCACACAGGTAAACTACAGGTAAACCCTAGTACCAGCACAGGTAAACTCTAGTACCAACACAGGTAAACCTTAGTACCAGCACAGGTAAACTAAGGTAAACCCTAGTACCAGCACAGGTAAACTCTAGTACCAACACAGGTAAACCCCAGACCAGCACAGGTAAACTACAGGTAAACCCTAGTACCAGCACAGGTAAACTCTAGTACCAACACAGGTAAACCCTAGTACCAGCACAGTAAACATCCTCCCAACACCAGCAAACAGGTAAACTACAGGTAAACTGGGTACCAGCACAGGTAACTTCCCAACACCAGCACAGGTAAACTTCCAGGTAAACTGTAGTCCACCACATTGTAAATCCCCAACACCAGCACAGGTAAATCCCAGGTAAACCCTCGTATCAGTACTAGATCTGTACCTGAACTCGAAGAAATCAATTATCATTTATCAGGTCAGAGCGACAGCCACCCACGGGGCCACACTCATTACCGGTAAATTGGATCCTTTTCTATTATTTCCTGTAGACTGGGGGGGGAGGGAGGAGAGTAATGTTGGGGGTGTGGGGAAGGGAGAGAATGTTGGGGGTGTGGGGAAGGGAGAGTAATGTTGGGGAGGTGGGAGGGGGGAAGAGTAATGTTGGGGGGGGTGTGGGGGAGGGGGAGAGAGAAGTGGGGTGTGGGGAGGAGAATGTGGGGAGGGGGAGAGTAATGTTGGGGGGTGTGGGGGGAGGGAGGAGTAATGGGTGGGGGGAAGGGACCATTAACAGGACCATACGTGACCAACAGCGCCATTTTGGGGTCCTCAGGCTAAGCCGTTAAATATCTCGGGACCTGACCTGACCTGCCTTACCTAACCTAACCTGATCCTGACCTGACCTAACCCAACCTAACCTGACCTGACCTGACCTGACCTGACCTAACCTGACCCACTCTGGCCATCTTATCAGAGGCTGTACCTACTGTAAATGGCAGCTTGTCCCTCCTATTGGGTACATTAGTCTCAACGAGCTCCGTGATTATTGGGAGTGTGAGGACTAGAGAGTGTGGATGAGGGAGGAGGAGAGGGAGGAGGGAGGGAGGGAGAGGTGGATGAGGGAGGGAGGAGAGGGGATGGGGAGGAGGAGAGGTGGATGAGGGAGGGAGAGGGGATGAGGAGGGAGGGAGAGGGAGGAGGAGGGAGGGAGAGGGATGAGGAGGGAGGGGAGGGAGAAGGAGGGAGAGAGTGTGGATGAGGGAGGGAGAGAGGGTGGGCAGGTGGAAGAAATTATTTAGTTTTGTAGCCTAATAGAAAAAATTAGCCACCCGGAAAAACTTGAACATATCCAGTCAACAAAATTATTCTTTACTGTACAAAAAAAATCTACATAAATTTATTCTAACCAACAAAATTTATAGAAAAAAACTCATTAAATTAAAACATTAACAAATTATCTTTAAAATTAACCAAAATATAAAACTTTTTTCCCACACCATAAGATTTTATTTTTACCTTTTATAAATGAAAAAAAAATAGTTTATTTCTCGACCAGGTAAAAAAATATAATCGAATTAATCTTGAGAACTAGGTAATTACTTAAGGGTTATATTGGTAAGCATTGACAGGGAAATTGGTCTTAGAGGGTGTGAGTGGTTTAGTATTGTGTTGCCACAAACCTAACACAGGTAACACAGCCAAAATCCCAGGTAACACAGCCACAAACTTAGCACACAGCCACAAACTCTTAGCACAGGTAACACAGCCACAAACTCTTAGCACAGGTAACCAAACTCTCGGGATAACATCTAATTAAATTAACTAGAGTACCTAAGTTAATATCCTATATTTTCTTCACTCAGTCTCAGGTAAAATAGTGACTTTTTTTTAACTTTCTCAAAACAGGTGACCAGACAGGTATATAAAATCGAACAAAATCTTCACTACTATTTGGAGGGTTACAGTGAAGCGTTCTTGTATGTATGTATGTATGTATGTATGTATGTATGTATGTATGTACGACTAAACTTGCAGTGGACTTACCGTCAATCGTTACGTAATTAACGATTGACGGTAAGTAACGATTGACGGTAAGTAACGACTGACGGTAAGTAACAATTCCAGTAAGTAAAACATTCCAACGATACCAATTACGTCTTACGATTTCATAATAGGATGAGAATGGCCAATTAAATATTTTATAACGAAGACGAGACAGCAAATGGTGGATAAGAACGAGGCAGCGTTTAGTAAAGTGGAGGCAAAAAAATAAATATCTAAATTGGCGGGAAAGATATGAAGGTATTTTGTGTCGATGGGAAAAAAATGACTTATGTTCGTGATTTTAATACATTTTGTACTTATTATCAAGGACGAAACGTTATTTTTTCGTCTTTGTAACGATGAAGGGAAATTAATATTGTTTTGTACGTGATTTTAAAATTGTTGTACTTATTATCAAGGCCGAAAAGTTAATTTTTTCCTCTATAGCAACGAACACTTAACAAAAATCCTCATAATATTATAACATTTTGTACTTACGAAGAACCAAACCTGAGTTATTTTTGTCTAATTTTCTCCTCCTTCAACGCCATCACTCACCTGTAAAAACACAAGAAAATAAACATTAATCATCATGTAACAGACAGGTGAGTCAAAAAATAAGCCAATAACATCAACAGACTCCATACCCCCTTCACTTACCTGTACTCGACAGGTGAGGTACACAGGTGTGATCAAGGTAAAAATGGCTGTGTTGTGTTCTTAGCTCACAACACTATGCTATGTTTGTGTCATAACCTCACAACAATAGGTGAGGGGTATGTCTTGTCGTAACCTCACAGCATAAGAGAAGAAAAGCAGAGATGGTGACGCTGAAAGACGTCTCTCAAGCAGCGGTGTTTGGAGCTGTCAGGAGGACTATAAATCACACCTGCTAGTCGGGTTCTTCTTCATCTGTACTCCGGCTGTCACCCATCCACCATCCAGCCACCCACCCCTCCATCAGCCACCCCATCCACTAACAATTCCTTTAGCTACCTCCACCTCCACCAACCCCCCACACACAACCACAGGTATACAATCTCTCTCTCTCTCTCTCTCTCTCTCTCTACCTACATACCTTCACTACATTCTCGTTTCACTGTATCTCCCCATCACTGGTCTACCGATACCCACTAACTGGCCAAGTCCTCACCTATCAGCACCTACCCCCCACCTCCCTAGGACTCCTGAAGCGGTAGGAGGGGAGAGGAGGGATCACAGGTAAGGACGTAGAGACAAGGGAAACATGACAAGTAGGAAATACCAACAGGAGTGAAGGAGATAGGAAGATAAAGACCAAGATAATGAAGGAATGAACGGGATGAGGAGACGACAATAATAAAGGAGAGAGAGAGAGAGAGAGAGAGAGAGAGAGAGAGAGAGAGAGAGATATCTTTAGTGTTACGATAGTGGGAAGATGTGGAAGAAGAAAAATACAAGCAGAAAGCAATGCAGTGAGAATACCCCTGCCCCCACCACACACACGCGGAATTAATCACCAAATAAACCACCCAACTACCCACCAATCACTACCAATAACCAACCACCGTTACTGTACCGTATAAGACAGCATTGAAGGACGACTTTGGAGGTAATCACTGTACCTAGAGCCGCAAAATTAAGGCCCTCTTGACCTCATTGACCTCATTGACCTCATTAAACTCAAGAGGGATATACAGAACAGGGTTAAATACTAACAAACATAACATGATATTGTACAGGCGTGATAGTTAAAAGGCTGACAGTATACCTTACCAACATGATCTCTCGAACAGGTGAGAGTACGGACATAAGTACCTGGACAAAACAAGGTAATAGCTATTAGCAAGGTTACCTGTGCCCATTAGCTTTTCCTAAGACCTTTAATTATTTACCTGCCGGTCTGACATCATCTCAACTACTAACCAAGTGTAATATATAACGATCATTATTATCATTGGGTTAACTTTTTCTAAACATCATTAGTGGATTTTTTCAATGGCCAAAAAATTATCACTTATTTTTGGCAATCTCAGGTGACCAACGCTCATAGAGTTGAATTCATGTGTGCGTTTCCTAGTAGTATAGGTACACAGGAAGACAGACATGTGTGTACCGTTAGCCAGAGAATACCTTTTGGACTGTACTAACTCTAACTCCCATTAACAGCTAGCGGTGGGTGGGTGGGTGGGAGGGAGAGAGGGAGAGAGGGAGAGAGAGAGATGAATGGATGGAAAGATGGATGAAGGAATGAATGGAGATGGATGGAGGATAGAGGGAGGGGCAGAGAGAGGTCAGACCGTCTTTTGTGAGGGCCAGACAATATAAACACACAGGGCGTCACATTTGCTTGGGGCGCAATGTTGACTAGAGAAACATGACCACGAAATGGGCGTTCAAATCAATCTCTCTCTCTCTCTCTCTCTCTCTCTCTCTCTCTCTCTCTCAATTA
The DNA here is from genome assembly GCF_018991925.1 of Homarus americanus. Classification (NCBI taxonomy): domain Eukaryota; kingdom Metazoa; phylum Arthropoda; class Malacostraca; order Decapoda; family Nephropidae; genus Homarus; species Homarus americanus. Next base: position 6,259 of record NW_024751987.1, read on the forward strand.
AATTCTACTTTAAAGTAATTTATCAGTTCAACTCACCTTACTTAAATTCCTAACCAGTAGTTTCTCCAATTTAAAAACCCCACTAAAAATAAAATTCCTAGGTACATAGCCAACCGATTTTTATTATTACTACCTATAAAAATAAAAACAATTCCTGATTTTAATTATTTTTTAAAAGAGTTTGAGTGATATACAATATTATACAGGATGCCAACACTTCCTCTCCCAGGGGGTCAATGTTCCACTGAGCGTAATCTGACTAAACCTGAAATAGTGTTCGTCTAGTTATTAACAAAGACAGATTTAAGAGTATTTACATCCATAAACATTGTGGAAATATACGTCAAAAATACATACATACATACATACATACATACATACATACATACATACATACATACTGTACATACATAGACAGACGCACACATCCTAAGTGTTCATACCGGGCAACACGACGACTGTACACACTGATTCACTTCATCCTGACTCACTTCATCCCGACTCACTCCATCCCGACTCACTTCATCCCGACTCACTTCATCCCGACTATCCTGACCACTTCATCCTGACTTCATCTTGACTCACTTCATCCCTGACTCCACTTCATCCTGGACTCCACTTCTATCCTGGACTCACTTCATCCCGACTCACTTCATCCTGACTCACTTCATCCCGACTCACTTCATCCCGACTCACTTCATCCCGACTCACTTCATCCCGACTCACTTCATCCCGACTCACTTCATCCCGACTCACTTCATCCCGACTCACTTCATCCCGACTCACTTCATCCTGACTCACTTCATCCTGACTCACTTCATCCTGACTCACTTCATCTTACCTGTACGTGAGGTGAGAGGAAGTACCTAATTAATCTTCTTGTATACACTCTTCTCACCTGTTCGTCATCCATCACCTCTAGTTACAGGTGAGAAATGATGGATGAGCAGAGACAATCAACATTTACCTGAACTTTTAATCAACTTTAGACACACACACACACAGACACACACACACACACACAGACAGACACACACACAGACACACACACACACACACACACACACACACACACACGTTATACTTTCTTACAGACTCAATACCATCGTCTAAATAATTTTTGTATAATCAATCATTAATTTTATTTTCTACAGGTAAAGTATTATTTAATTAAAGAAAAAATTACACTAGATTTACTTCACATTTTTATATTTATTCCCCGAAAAATCTAATTAAGGACCAAAATTTAATTAAACCAAGTAAATAAAATAAGAAATTGATTTTTCCCCCCAGGATGAACAACATAACATCACTTCAGTTATGAGATTAAATAATGGAAGAATTTTTACTTTTTTTTTCCCAGGATGAACAACATAACATCATATCAGGTATGAAATTAATTGTCTTTCAAATTAATTCCTTTGGCTTAGGTTAATTAGTTACAGTCGACTCCATTATATTGTGTCATAAAATGTGGAGCTTAACGTAACTTTTTCTACGTTTAATTATAATTCCGAGATAAAAGTATTTATTAGTTTACTTTTGTGTACTTTTATAATAATACTTTTTAATATTTACTAGATAAAAGTATTTCGTTAGCTAGAGAGTGTATTATAGTGATGATGATGATGATGATGATGATGATAATGATGGTGATGATAATGATGATATAGTGCATTTGTTTCTACGCACTCACGCACTCACGCACTCACTCTCTCACTCAAAACAAACACACAAACACACAAACTAATCGACCCAACAAGACACTTCAAAAGCTTTCAATAATTACACTGCCATCATTAACAATTCACTAATGACTTCAAGTAATTAAATGATGTTACCCTCGTTAATTACACATACTTAAACTACACCATAAATGATACACGTCTCAGGTAAATCTGAAAGTTGATAATTGTGTTACCTGACGATTTGCCACTTAATTAATTTCACCTGAGGAGAAGAATGAGGAGAAGGAGAAACAGGAGGAGAAGAGGAAGTGGAAGACGAGAATAAAGAGGAAGAGAAATAATAATAAAATAAGGGGATTTAATGAAAGGGGAAATAAGATGAAGTAAAATATAAATAAAAAAACACGGGAAACAACGAGAAAAAACACGAAATACAAATAATATCAAAGGAAAACCTCAACAGAAGGAAGTTGGTGACAAAAAACGAACAAAAACAACAACAAAAGAAAGAAAAACGAACAAAAACAACAACAAAAGAAAGAAAAACGAACAAAAACAACAACAAAAGAAGTAAAAACGAACAAAAACACCAACAAAAGAAAGAAAAACGAACAAAAACAATAACAAAAGAAGGAAAAACTAACAAAAACAACAACAAAAGAAAGAAAACTAACAAAAACAATAACAAAAGAAAGAAAAACGAACAAAAACAATAACAAAAGAAGGAAAAACTAACAAAAACAACAACAAAAGAAAGAAAAACTAACAAAAACAACAACAAAAGAAAGAAAAACTAACAAAAACAACAACAAAAGAAGGAAAAACGAACAAAAACAACAACAAAAGAAAGAAAAACTAACAAAAACAACAACAAAAGAAAGAAAAACGAACAAAAACAACAACAAAAGAAAGAAAAACAACAAAAACAACAACAAAAGAAGAAAAACTAACAAAAACAACAACAAAAGAAGGAAAAACTAACAAAAACAACAACAAAAGAAAGAAAAACTAACAAAAACAACAACAAAAGGAAAAACTAACAAAAACAACAACAAAAGAAAGAAAAACTAACAAAAACAACAACAAAAGAAGAAAAAACGAACAAAAACAACAACAAGAGAAAGAAAAAAGAGACAAAAAGGCGACAAAAAGAGAGACGAGGAATAAAAGAGGAAATAACACAAGAACAAACACACCTGTCCTCTCTCACTCACTCACTCACAATACCTTGATTAACTCACCTGGTTCACCTGTCCTCTCTCACTCACTCACTCACAATACCTTGATTAACTCACCTGGTTTACCTGTCCTCTCTCTCTCACTCACTCACAATACCTTGATTAACTCACCTGGTTTACCTGTCCTCTCTCTCCTCACTCACTCCTCTTGATTAACTCACCTGGTTCACCTGTCCCTCTCACTCACTCACTCACAATACTTGATTAACTCACCTGGTTCACCTCTCTCTCACTCACTCACTCACAATACCTTGATTAACTCACCTGGTTTACCTGTCCTCTCTCACTCCTCACTCACAACACCTTGTTAACTCACCTGGTTCACCTGTCCTCCTCTCACCCACTCCTCACAATACCTTGATTAACCTGGTTTACCTGTCCTCTCTCTCACTCACCACAATACCTTGATTAACTCACCTGGTTTACCTGTCCTCTCTCACTCACTCACTCCAACCTTGATTAACTCACCTGGTTCACCTGTCTCTCTCCACTCCCACCACAATACCTTGATTAACTTACCTGGTTTACCTGTCCTCCTCTCACTCACTCACTCCTTCAACCTAGTTAACTCACCTGGTTTACCTGTCTCTCTCACTCACTCACTCACAATACCTTGATTAACTCACCTGGTTCACCTGTCCTCACTCTCCTCACAATACCTTGATTCACTCACCTGGTTTTACCTTCCTCTCTCTCACTCCTCCTCACAATACCTTGATTAACTCACCTGGTTTACCTGTCCCTCTCTCACTCACTCCTCACAATACCTTGATTAACTCACCTGGTTTTACCTGTCTCTCTCACTCACTCAGTCACTCCAATACCTTGATTAACTACCTGGTTCACCTGTCCTCTCACTCACTCCACTCACAATACCTTGATTAACTCACCTGGTTTCACCTGTCCTCTCTCACTCCTCCTCCAATACCTTGATTAACACCTGGTTTACCTGTCTCTCTCTCACTCTCATTCACAATACCTTGATTAACTCACCTGGTTTTACCTGCTCTCTCACTCACTCACTCACAATACCTTGATTAACTCACCTGGTTTACCTGTCCTCTCTACTCACTCATTCACAATACCTTGATTAACTCTACTGTTTCCACTGTCTCTCTCACTCACTCACCCACAATACCTTGATTAACTTACCTGGTTTACCTGTCCTCTCTCACTCACTCATTCCACAATACCTTAATTAACTCACCTGGTTTCTACCTCTCTCTCTCACTCACTCACTCACTCACAATACCTTGATTAACTCACCTGGTTTACCTGTCTCTCTCACTCACTCCTCACAATACCTTGATTAACTCACCTGGTTCACCTGTCTCTCTCACTCACTCACTCACAATACCTTGATTAACACCTGCTTTTACCTGTCCTCTCTCACTCACTCACTCACAATACCTTGATTAACTTACCTGGTTTACCTGTCCTCTCTCACTCCACTCACTCACAATCACCAGTTAACTCACCTGGTTCACCTGTCCTCTCTCACTCACTCCTCACAATACCTTGATTAACTCACCTGGTTTACCTGTCTCTCACTCACTCCTCCACAATACCTTGATTAACTCCACCTGGTTTACCTGTCCTCCTCTCTCTCACTCACTCCAATACATTAACTCACCTGGTTTACCTGTCCTCTCTCACTCACTCACCACAACACCTTGATTAACTCACCTGGTTTACCTGTCCTCTCTCTCACTCCTCATTCCAACACCTTGATTAACTCCACCTGGTTTCACCTGTCCTCTCTCTCTCACTCCTTCCACAACACCTTGATTAACACCTGGTTTACCTGTCTCTCTCCTCACTCACTCCCAATACCTTGATTAACTCACTGGTTTACTGTCCTCTCTCACTCACTCACTCCTTGCACAGTTAACTCACCTGGTTCACCTGTCTCTCTCACTCACTCACTCACAATACCTTGATTAACTCACCTGGTTTACCTGTCCTCTCTCCTCACTCACTCACAATACCTTTGATTAACTCACCTGGTTTACCTGTCCTCTCTCTCTCACTCCTCACAATACCTTGATTAACTCCACCTGGTTTACCTGTCCTCTCTCACTCACTCCTCCACAACACCTTGATTAACTCACCTGGTTTACCTGTCCTCTCTCACTCCACTCATTCACAACACCTTGATTAACTCACCTGGTTCACCTGTCCTCTCTCTCTCACTCCTCCTTGATTAACTTACCTGGTTCACCTCCTCTCTCTCACTCACTCCTCACTCCCTGATTCTCACCTGGTTCACCTGTCCTCCTCACTCAACAACACATACCCAGATTAACACCCTGGTTACCTGTCCTCTCTCTCTCCTCTCCACACACCTTGATTCACTCTCTGGTTTCCTGTCCCTCTCATCTCTCCAACACCTTGATTCACTCCACCTGGTTACCTGTCTCCTCTCCACTCCAATACCTTGATTAACTCCACCTGGTTTCCTGTCTCTCTCACTCACTCCACCATGTGATTCCTCACTGGTTTACCTGTCCTCTCTCCTCACTCCTCACAATACCTTGATTCTCCACTGGTTTACCTGTCCTCTCTCCTCCTTCCTACAATACCTTGATTAACTCACCTGGTTTACCTGTCCTCTCTCTCACTCCCCTCCCTACACAACACTTGCATCACCTGGTTTTACCTGTCCTCTCTCACCACTCCTCTACAACCTGATTAACTCACCTGCTACCTTTTCCTCTCACCACTCCTCACAATACCTTGATTCCACCATGGTTTCCTGTCCTTCTCACTCACTCCCAAATACCTTGATTAACTCACTGGTTTTATATCTCTCACTCCTCACTCACATGATTCATACCTGGTTTACCTGTCCTCTCTCTCCTCCACTCCACACCATTCACTCCACCTGGTTTTGTCCTCTCTCCACTCCTACCACAATACCTTGATTAACTCACCTGGTTTTACCTGTCCTCTCTCACTCACTCCCTCACAACACCTTGATTCACTCCACCTGGTTTACCTGTCCTCTCTCTCACTCATACACAATACCTTGATTAACTCACCTGGTTCACCTGTCCTCTCTCCTCCTCACTCACAATACCTTGATTAACTCACCTGGTTTACCTGTCCTCTCTCACTCCTCCACACATACCTTGATTAACTCACCTGGTTTACCTGTCCTCTCTCACTCCTCCTCACAATACCTTGATTCACTCACCTGGTTTACCTGTCCTCCTCTCACTCACTCCCCCACAATACCTTGATTAACTTACCTGGTTCACCTGTCCTCTCTCACTCACTCCCCACAATACCTTGATTAACTCACCTGGTTTACCTGTCCTCTCTCACTCCTCACAATACATCAGTTAACTTACCTGGTTCACCTGTCCTCCCACTCCTCCTCACTCCACAATACCTTGATTAACTCACCTGGTTCACCTGCTTCTCTCACTCACTCACTCACAACACCTTGATACTCACCCTGGTTCACCTGTCCTCTCACTCACTCACATACCCCTTGATTAACTCACCTGGTTTCACCTGTCCTCTCTCTCCTCCTCACAATACCTTGATTCACTCCCACCTGGTTCACCTGTCCTCTCTCCTCACTCACTCACAATACCTTGATTAACTCACACCGTTTCATATCCTCCTCTCTCCACTCCTCACAATACCTTGATTAACTCACCTGGTTCACCTGTCCTATCTCGTACCATAGAGCTAATTAGAGGCTCCAGATAATGCACCTGACTCTACTGTTCTCTATACACAGAGCTCTTTAACTCTACTGGCAGGGTGAACCTTGACTCTACCTTGACTCTACCTTGACTCTACCTTAACTCTACCTTGACTCTACCTGTTCACTATCTACCAATATATATAAGGTAATTAATATCCTCACCAACATTTGTACGTTAATGTCTTTATATTTTGTTTCAATATTATCTGTCCGTTTGTTTTGTTTGTGTCGTGTTTGTTTGTGTGTGTTTGTATGTGTTTGTTTATTATTTCATTTTTATACGTACTGCTGTGAGGTAAGATCAACAAGGTCATAGAGTCTCAAGTTTAAACCCCTCGCGCCTCACCACACAGATGCCCAGCAGGGGAACATTAGCATACAGGCTGGTGCTGACACGCTACTGAACGATGTAAACATTCTTCTCATATTGTTTCGTCCGTAAAGCCATTAACTATTGAAATCCGCTTCACCACGATACTGAACGAAACATAACTAGGTTCAAATTGTTTCGTCTCTTTTACGCATCACCGTTTTGTTCCGTTTTACTTTCGAAAATAAATTGAGTTTGAGACTAAAGAAAAACTTTATATAACAGAGTATAAATCCTTTCTGGTGGGGATCGAACCAAGGTACTGGCACTCTGTTCGATGTCACACCTTGAGCAGGTTGAAATACAAGACGTGCAGGATTACTGATCTGTAAAACATCATTGGCCTTAACCTGCCCAAAGTAGTGGGGTAGGCTGGCCAAGTCAACCTTAACCTACCCAGACCTTAATCTACCCTTAACCTACCTATAGACCTACCTACCTGCCTACCTTACCTTACCTTACCTTACCTTACCCTCTACCTCCCACACACCCCTACCACTGACCATACCTCCCTCTCCTCCTCCACCACTAGCAAAAACACACAGAGAAAATTATGCAAATTATACAAACCAGTTAGAATACATCATACAACCCTGGTCTTAAGTTGTGGCACCATTCACAACCCATATTTAGTGGGGTCTCAGAAGCTCGCCATTCAGGATCCATATTTAGCTTAGTTCAGGGTCGTATAAGTGGTGTTCGTGTTTAAAGGGATATCATGGGATAATTCAGGTATACAATAGACAATACTATACAGCCAGTTAACAGTCATACAGTCTGTGGCCATTCATAGGCTAACGAGGAGTACTGAGAGAGAGAGAGAGAGAGAGAGAGAGAGAGAGAGAGAGCAATCACTGACGTCTGAACAAGTATACGAGATACAATTCAAGGAAGGTCAGTGAGTAGTTCCTTCCAGTCCTCCTTCTCTCCTCCTTCTTCTTCTTCTTCGTCTCCTCTTCCTCCTCCTCCTCCTTCTCTCTCCCCCTAAGGCAAATTCCATCCTCAACCTCCTTGGCGTTCAGGTGCGTTCAACGATGACTGCTCTCCCTAACCAAACCTAACCTAACCAACAGGTATATGGAAAGTTTCAAAAGGAGGCTAGATAGATTCATGGATGATAGAGAGTGGTAGTAACTCTCGACAGGAGCTGCCATGCACAGACCAACCGGACTATTGCAGACTCATATTTCTTATGTTCTTATGAAGATGGAATAAGGAATAATAAACAATAATAACTAAATAACAACAATAAACTATAATACTAACTCACACTAGCTCACCCCCTGCCCCACCCCTCCCCCTGCCCCCCCCACCCCCCCTGCCCCCCCTCACCCCCCTCCCCTGCCCCGACCCCCTTCCCCCACCCCCCCACCCCATCCCACCTGCCCCCTCCCCCCCCTGCCCCACCCCCCTCCCCTGCCCCCCACCCCTCGATTGAAGGTACGTAATTAATGCAAAATCTGCAGGCAGAATTGTGACGGGAAGAGCAATGACGTCATCAGTCTTTGAGAGGCGAGGAGGATGAGTGGAAGAAGGAGGGCGTGAGAGAAGGAGGGCGTGAGGAGGCGTGAGAGGAAAAGTGTGATAGTTGTGTAGTATGGTATGGTCGGTAGAAGATTAGGTTAGGTTAAGCGAGGCAGGGTTAGGTTAGGCAGTGGGTGGGGGGTGCTTAACCGTGTTGCCGCTGGTGGTCGGGCGTGGCGCTAGTGTCGTCACGCCCACGCCCTAACACGCTCTGTCGCCTCTTGTAACCAACACGGTTAATCGCCTACCAAAGTGTGAATTTAAGACCTAAATTAATTTTTTTTATTCAAACTTCAAAATTAAATTAGATCGTAAATTAATATACCATTAACTTTATATAATACTTATAGAACCATACACACATAGTCATAAGTATTATACACAAACATACACCATACGCATTATGACACAAATACCCACATTAACATTATCATAAATTTTAATCAGCGTATCGGTGGTTCCAATCACCTAATTAGAGCAAGAGTGGTAATTAAGAATAAAGAATTGGCTGTGGGTCATTACCGATCGTGGCCACATTACTCACACGACACGACACACACTACACTACACTACACTACTCAACGCAACAACACAATACAACACAACACCAACAACACAACACTACGACAATACAACACCAACAACGCAACACACAACAACAACCACCACAGCGCAACACAACACAACACCAGTTCTGCCGGATTCTGAAACACTTGTATTCCATGAATCAGTGTTTTTACCGGGCCGTCACACTGTCTTCCATGGTTGACTGTCCTCCTGTTAATCTACCATGGTTGACTGTCTCCTGTTAATCTACCATGGTTGACTGTCACCTCCTGTTAATCTACCATGGTTGACTGGGTGGGTAGGTGGGCACGACTGGGTGGGTGGTGGGCAACTGGGTGGGTGGGCTCTGGTTGGGTGAATGGTCCATAACTGGGTGGGTAGGTGGGCACGACTGGGTGGGTGGATGGGCATAACTGGGTGGTGGATGGGCCCATAACTGGGTGGGTAGGTGGGCATGATTGGGTGGGTAGGTGGGCACGATTGGGTGGGTAGGTGGGCACGATTGGTGGTGGTGGGCATGACTGTGGGTGTGGGCAACTGTGGGTAGGTGGGCAAACTGGTGGGTAGGTGGGCATAACTGGGTGGGTAGGTGGGCATAACTGGGTGGGTAGGTGGGCATAACTGGATAGATGTGAACGATAGACGAAGGTAAAAATGATAGAAGAATGATGAAGGTTGATAGAATGACTTAATTCAACCAAGAACGTCAGAACTCACATAAACATCAACCATAAACATCAACCATCACATAAACATCAACCAAACATCAACCATTAACATCAACCATAAACATCAACCATACATCAACCAAACACAACCATAAACATCAACAACATCCCAACATCACCAAACACAACCAAAACATCAACCATTAACATCAACCATTAACATCAACCATAAACATCAACCATTAACATCAACCATAAAAACATACATCAACCAAAACATCAACCCATAAAAATCACCATTAACATCAACCATAAACATCAACCTAACATCAACCAAACATCCCATAAACATCAACCATAAACAACCTACATCAACCATAAACATCAACCATAAACATCAACCATTAACATCAACCATAAACATCAACCATTAACATCAACCATAAACATCAACCATAACATCAACCATAACATCAACCATAAACATCAACCATAAACATCAACCATTAACATCAACCATAAACATCAACCACAAACATCAACCGTAACAAACCATAAACATCAACCATTAACATCAACCATAAACAACCATAAACATCAACCATAAACATCAACCATTAACATCAACCATAAACATCAACCATAAACATCAACCATTAACATCAACCATAAACATCAACCATAAACATCAACCATAAACATCAACCATAAACATCAACCATAAACATCAACCATAAACATCAACCATAAACATCAACCATAAACATCAATCAGGTTAAGAGCTCATAAACACTTCCGGTACGACAACTTCCCCTCAACATCCATCGAGAAGTGACGTTGCCAGCCGTATGAGGAAACTTTAATAAGGTGTCAATATCAACATCAAATCTTTATATAACAAAATAATATAGAAAGTTAACCTAACCTAACCTGTCTGTGTGTCTATCTGTATACATCTTTAGTTTGAGAATAATGATTATTTTGTTACATGTGTACGTGTGTCTGTCAGGGTACACACACACACCTCTCTCTCTCTCTCTCTCTCTCTCTCTCTCTCTCTCTCTCTCTCTCTCTCTCTCTGTTCCTTATAAGACCCTCCTGGGAAAGTTAACGAAGCCTGGCTTATCGACCCGGACCAACTATATAACTTATATTAGGAGAAAGTTATTTAGGGTCAAGAGGCGATAAGAGTAATTGCAATATTGGGCATGATGGGGGGGGGGTGGGGGTGGTAAGGGAGGGGCAAGAGTGGGAGGGGGAAGGGGGGGGCAAGGAGGGGCAAGGGGGGCAAGGAGGGGTTATTATTTGGGTATTGGTCAAGGCTGCCCTTCCCTGGTGGACAAGTAAGGCTTCTTTGGATATTGTGCGTCGTGGTAATTATACACCCTCTCTCTCTCTCTCTCTTTCGCTTCTTCTACTTTCTCTTCTTTATCACCACCCTCCTTCCCCTCTCCTTAACTTTCCTCTCACACCCTCACCCACCCTCACCCACCCACCCTCACCCTCACCTTTTATCTACCAGCAAGAGGGCCGCCCAGGTGTTGATAACAGTATGCGTTGACGAAGATTTTTATCACATGGCTGGATTGTATCGTAGGGTAGAGCTGTATACCTTCTCGGGAAGTTGAGTTTATATAGTAATTTCGCCGCCACATAGACATAAATTGAGGTGAAATCGTTGTAAAAACCTCCCAGATATTAAGACAAATGGCTGTTGGAGGTGGTGTCTGTCTGTGTCTGTTTTGGGATGTCTGTTTATGTGTTTTGGAATGTTTTGTTTGTCTTGGAATGTCTGTCTGTCTGTTGTTGCGTCTGGGAATGTTTGTTGATGTGTCTGGGAATGTGTCTGGGAATGTCTTGTACTTGTCTGTTGTGTTTGAGAATGGGTCTTCTTGTCTGTAGTCTGTTAAGGCTAATAATTTGTATACAATGCTGAGTTATCCTTAAAGTCTCTCTCTCTCTCTCTCTCTCTCTCTCTCTCTCTCTCTCTCTCTCCCACCAAATTATATTACACTCGTATTTAACCAATTCAGTGATAAGTGACATCATTACTACCAGGAAATCAGCAAGATGATATGTAACACACACACACACTCACACACACACGTAGTCAACAGTTAGACAATTATTTCAGCTGAACTTCACTCTGAAATCATAGCGAAAGTTAACTCAGTGTTTATTTCTATGTGTATGTGTCGTTTAGTTAACATCCTGGTCCTTAATTACAACCAGGTAAACAGGGACAATTGACGTAAGAATACCTGTTCATTAGTTCAGTCAGGCAGGGGATCGAACCAGGGGCTATTTGCTTGCAAGGTGAGTATGCTGACCACTACACCAGTTTACTAATACCATAACTTCTTGGTGGTGTCGTTGAGTACGTCGTTGAGTACGTCATAACCATACCCGGAACTACCCACCCCTTAAGAGTGACTGGGCACTACCAACAAACCCCACATACCCACCAAAAGAGACACGCCCATCTACCCACACCCCGCCCACCAGACACACCCACACACACCCCCCCCCCACACACACACACCCTCTTAAGAATGAACGAGTACCACTAAACACGTTCCAAACCCATTAAAAAAAAATTCGCGGTTCCTATAACGAGAAGAAAGTTGTAATAATCACTTCTAAGAGTCAAGAGTCGTAAAGCAGACGACTAAATGCTCTTAATGGAAATTGTAATAGGTTGCCAATTTTACCTCCCGAATGATGACGCTCTTTCCCTTGCTTCTCTCTCTGGCTGGTTAGGTGTGTGGGTGAGGAGGTCGACGGGAGGAGATAAATGACGGGAGGAACGTGAGGAATTGTAGGGGTAGGGGGAGGGAGGATGGTGAATTTGTAGGAGGGAGGAACGTGAGGGGTGGGGGGGAGGAGGATGGTGAAGATTTGTAGGAGGGAGGAACGTGAGGAAATGAAGGGGAATTAGGGGACACATAGCTAAAGAAGAGGAGGAAGAGGAAGACGATAAGGAGGAGGAGGAGGAGGAGGAATGTGATAAATGAAGGTTATGTGTGAAATAAAAAACAAATTATCGTAAGGTAGAAAGAACATTATTTCCCATACCAATAATTAACCACAAAACATTTAAATTTCGTTCCAGTGATAAGTTCATAAGAAGTCAGGTCCTTAAGATAACATTAAATCATCAAATATATATCTAGTACAATTAATATTCTTTCTAAGTCAGTTTTCTACCTATTAAAATGTGTTCCAGTTACGGATTCTCTGTGATTATCTACCTGTAATTAACCCAGGTAGTCCCAGGTACTCTCCCCACACACGTAAGTAGGGTAGAACGTGATGCCATGGCTGCGGTGACCTGTGGAAACCCGCCAGGTGACCCGACAGGTAATTAAACCCCAGAAGTACCTGGTTAAGTACCGTAGTAGCCTCCCGTAACTGGCTTGTTGCTGCTACTCCCGCCATCTGACTCCTTTAAGCTGTACTACCAATAAAATTACTCTAAGCTTGTTCGTCTTAAATTAACTTCAACATTTTTCTCGGTGTGTTTGTGTGTGTGTGTTTGTGTGTGTGTGTGTGTGTGTGTGTTTGTGTGGTTCTTGTGACATTCTCTATAGTTTTGTTGTCAATTTGAAAGAATTTATTTGACATCTAGAAGCAACACCTACAAAAACATAACAAAGACAACAATAACCTCAACTATACACAACAACAACAACAACAACAACAACACAAAAACAACAACAACAACAACAAAAACAACAACACAAAAACAACAACAAAAACAACAACAACAAACACTTAAAAAACAATTGCGCCATTAATATCATCACCACTAAAAACATTATATGACGTCATTAAGAGCAACTGTGGTAGACACCTGTTGTACACAAATAAGAAGCGGTAGTTGAGCAGTTAACGGGGGTTATATGACCCTAGTTGAGGCCGTTATAGCGGGCATGAGACCATTAACACCTTTCAAACATTATTGAGGTTGCTGAAAGCCAATCTGCGCTCCTTGTCTAGGGGAGAGGGGAGGGGGAGGGGAGGGGTAGGAGAGGAGAGGGGAAGAGAGGAGAGAGAGGAGAGGGGAGGAGAAGAGAGGGGGAGAGGAGAGGGGAAGAGGGAGGGAGAGGGGAGAGAGAGGGGGAGAGAGGAGAGGGAGGGAGGAGAAGAGAGGGGGGAGAGGGGAGAAGAGAGGGAGGGGAGGAGAGGGGGAGAGGGGAGGGGAGGGAGAAGAGAGGGGAGAGGGAGGGAGGGAGAAGAGAGGGGGAAGAGAGGGGAGGAGAAAAGAGGGGGAGAGTGAGAGAGAGGGGACGAGAGGAGAAGGGGAGAGGAGAGGGGAGAGGAGAAGAGAAGAGAGGGGAGAGGAGGAATAGGGGAGAGGAGAAGAGAGGGGAGAGGAGGGGGAGAGGAGAGGGGGGAGAGGAGAGGGGAAGAGAGGGGAGGAGAAGAGGGGGGGAAGAGAGGAGAGGAGGAGAAGAGTGGGAGAGAGGAGAAGAGAGGGAAGGAGAGGGGGAGAAGAGAGGGGAGAGGAGAGGGGGAGAGGAGAGAGGGGAGGAGAGGAGAAGAGAGGGGAGAAGAGGAGGAGAAGAGAGGGGGGGAGGGGAGGTAGAGAGGAGAGGGGGAGAGGAAAGGAGAGGAGAGGGGGGAGAGGGGAGGAGAAGAGCGAGGAGGAGAGGGTGGGAGAGGAGAGGAGAAGAGAGGGAGGAGGAGAGAGGGGGGGAAGAGAGGAGTGTTATGGCTCTTAAGCATAACAGTGAGTGAGGTTAGGTTAGGTCATTACTCTTATCTTATCTGCCAAATAACACAATAATACTCCTCTACATAACAATGTCTATAATCTTCCTCAAAGTAACACTATTTACAACTAACCTAATCTAACCTAACCTGACCTAACCTAACTTAACCCAACCTAGCCCTAACCTAACCTAACCTAACCTAACCCTAACCTAATCTAACCTAACCTACCAAAACCTAACCTAACCTAACCTAACATGACCTAACTTAACCCAACCTAACCTTACTTAACCCAACCTAGCCCTAACCTAACCTAACTTAACCCAACCTAACCTAACTTAACCCAACCTAACCTTACTTAACTCAACCTAGCCCTAACCTAACCTAACCTAACCTGTTTCGCTGGTAGAGTGAATTAATTAGAACTTTCACAGGTGTTATATAGTATTACCTGCAGCTCAAGGTGTAAACATCAGGTAAGATTTGACTTAAGAATTCACCTTTTTACTTTTTGTTACTTAATGACCCAGGTACTTCTCTTACGATTCTAGTTTAAGGTAAAACAAATTATCCTACGGTTATCTACGAATACATACTGGTTATCAAAGGTAATCCTGTTCTTGTAGGAGGTAGGAATTCATTTACAAAAGTAGAAATTGATTTTTTTTATACCTGCGCCAACTAACACATTTTTCTGTCCATGTTGTGTTTTTGCAGCAAAGGTTAAGTTTTATTGGATCTCGCTCGAGGCTGGGGTGGGGAGGGGGGAAGGGGAGGGGGAGAGGGGAGGTGGGGGTGGGGAGGGGGAGAGAGGGGAGGGGGGGGGAGGGGGGAGGAGGGGTGGGGAGGGGGGGAGAGGGAGGGGTGGGGAGGGGGGGGAGAGGGGTGGGGAGGGGGAGAGGAGGGGGTGGGGAGGGGGAGAGGAGGGGAGGGGGTGGGGAGGGGGAGAGGAGGGGGTGGGGGAGGGGGGAGAGGGAGGGGGTGGGGAGGGGGGAGGGAGGGGGTGGGGGAGGGGGGGAGGTGTGGGGGAGAGGGAGGGGAGGTGTGGGGAGGGGGGGAGAAGGGGTGTGGGGAGGGGGGGAGAGGGAGGGGAGGAGGGGGGGAGGGGGGAGGAAGGTGGGGAGGGGAGGGGGGGGAGGAGGGGTGGGGGGGGAGAGGAGGGAGAAGGGGTGTGGGGAGGGGGGGGAGAGGGAGGGAGAAGGGGTGGGGAGAGGGAGGGAGAAGGGGTGTGGGGAGGGGGGAGGAGGAGTGGAGAGGGGTTTGATGGAAGGGAGAGGGAGGAGGAGGGAGGGAGGAGGAGAGAGAGAGAGGAAGAGAGAGAGAGAGAGAGAGTAGGGAGAGGGGAGGAACAGAGGATAAGGCTTAGGGGGAGAGGGGATGTGGAGGGAGAGGTTTAAAGGAGTGGTGGGGGAGAGGAATTAAACCCTAGAGGGGAGGCATGTCTCATAAAAGTAAAACTAGGCGCAAAACAAAAAATTAAACAAACAAAACCCAACTTATACAACTCCGTAGTGGTGAGTTTTATACCTGTTAAGTGTGGGTAATTAGAGCTTAAGGGTGGAGGTGTCTTGGCACTGTCTTATCCCCCAGGAGATGGTTGTTTGGGATTTGTTCAGGAAGGCGGAGAATAATGCCGGATTAACACGCTGGTTGTGAACTAACTAACTCTCTCTATCTCTCTCTCTCTCTCTCTCTCTCGTCAATCTAAAGGTCATTAGTTCTCGCTCACACTAATACAATATACAGTAATGCCCCTCCACGTCTCCCCCCAACCCCCACACCTCCCCATTCCCACACCTCCCACCTCCCCACACACCCCACCTCCTCCCACCATACCGAGACAGTGTCCAAAATCAACCTCAGTCAAACAAGGAAGAGTTCACAAAGACCTCAGTTAATATTGACTTCCACAACAAAGATTTTACCCCCCCCCCCACACACCAGAGTCTGAATTTCAGTCTTAACTCATTCCCTAAAAGCTTTCAACGTCACACTCCTCAGCTTAAACCATCTGTACGTGTTGTGTCAGCCGTCAGTTACAAGTCTTTTAACAAACTGAAAACATCATCTGTCAATCTTTCTTCCCTCGTTAAGTCTTAGGATGTTTACACTCCGTCTCGTTAAGTCTTCAAAAAAGTCTTAGTTAATGATACAAGCTTGCTTTATTTATTACCTTTTTATAAGTCTAATTTATCTTATTATCCTTGGAAAGTACTTATAAAAAACATGTCAAAATTTTCTTCCTCTTCTCAATCGTGGAAGACTTAATAATGTCCCTTACAACCTTACCTGTCTCAAGAGGCTTTCAACGCAGTCATTAGTTACCATACAAGTTTTTAAAAGCTGATACGCGTTTATTGTACGCTGTGATCGCACCTTGAAACCCATTATCAATATTGTGTGTGTGTGCGTGTGTGTGTGTGTGTGTGTGTGTGTGTGTGTGTGTGTGGTGTGTGTGTGTGTGTGTGTGTGTGTGTGTGTGTGTGTGTGTGTGTGTTGTGTGTGTGTGTGTGTGTGTGTGTGTGTGTGTGTGTGTGTGTGTGTGTGTGTGTGTGTGTGTGTGTGTGTGTGTGTGTGTGTGTGTGTGTGTGTGTGTGTGTGGTGTGTGTGTGTGTGTGTGTGTGTGTGTGTGGTGTGTGTGTGTGTGTGTGTGTGGTGTGTGTGTGGTGTGTGTGTGTGTGTGGTGTGTGTGTGTGTGTGGTGTGTGTGTGTGTGTGTGTGTGTGTGTGTGTGTGTGTGTGTGTGTGTGTGTGTGTGTGTGTGTGTGTGTGGTAAGCTCGAGACCAGATACAGGAGGTTGTTTTAATCTCGCGCTACAGGTTTGATATCTGAATTATTTTCGCCACTGACAACAACTAACCAAGTCTTTGTATAATCTACATGATAGTTATAGGTTATTCTTGGATTAATTATGTATTTTCGTAGATTGACTTTGGGGTACAGGTTGTAAATATTGTTTGTGTGATATATTTTATAGAGATTGAATATTTAATATATGTTTGTGTTGTGTTTTTGTATTTCTTTGTTGTGAAATAGTGAGTCTGAGTGTGGGCCACCTTGCTAGAGCTTCGTCAGGTGGGTGTTGAGATACCTACCCCCGTCCCTGCCCAAGCCCCCAGCCCCAGTCCCCCTCAACACCTGCACACAGCGACTGGGAAACATCTACTCAGTTATTTTACACCAACCACCTTCATTACCATCAGCACATCCTTGTAGAATATCACTAAAGATCTTGTCCATTATAAGTACAGGAAGTCTTTTCAAACTAGAAACCACTAAATCAATTTCTTACCCGAATTTACCCACTTTAATTATAAACTCAAATTTACACATTCTTATGAAATCTTGCTTTTAGTTCCATTATTTCTCAGTTAAAAAATAACCAATAGAACGAGGTACCTAAATTAACAACAGGAAACATAAAAATAACTCGTTTGATTTAGTTTTATAAGAGAGACTCAATCAGGTGAGTTGAATAATGCAAAGACAGTGTTAGGAGCGAAGGAGGGCGAGGCAGCTCTCACTATGACAGCAACACCACCACCAACTTTCTTCAGCGTCATCACACCCAAACTATGATAACATAAGCGTTTGTTGTGGTGTAGAGGGGGGAAGGTGTAATATGTCTCTGTAAACAATAGATCTTGTTAATACCTGCTAGAGTTAGTGTAGGGCAGCGTGTTTGTTGGCCCGTGCCTTCGTTTAAGACCCCTCCTGACCTAGTGTTTGTTATGATTGTATTTCAACCAAGAGGACCGTTTATCATGGCCTCAAATCACCCCCATGTCTGATCTCAGGACTGTTTTACTGGCTAAGTCTAAATCTTGAGACTAAATCGTAACCAAGTCTGAATTGATCTTGATATTGTAACTAAACTAAGTCTGAATCTTGATATATATGTATAATGTATCGGCCAAGTTTGTAAACCCACTGTTCCTAAGGGTTAAATCTTAGGGTAACATAGGTTTTCAAGTATGACTACCTCACCCTCGACCACACACATACGTCCACTGGTTCCTCTCATCCTCCAACCTCCTCCTCCACCAACTTGACTCTCAAAAAAAAAAAAAAAAAAATTCTCTCCACCATATCACCACATATACAAACAATCAATCACCATTACAAATCACCACTACACCACAACTCTGTCTCCTGTGTGATATATTGTACCACCACCTCCATCAAGCAAATCTGTCGAGTGGTAGACGTGATAAACATGTGGGATCAAACAGCAACTAAATACCTCTTAGGTCTTGGGTGTAATTTCACAAACACTCGTCTCATTTTGTATGTCAAGTCCCTAGAGTTATAATCACCATTTATCGTCTTGCCTTGCCATTGTCCGTAATTGTAATGGGGACAGGTGATTGTGGACAGGTATGTAGTTAACACCTGTCTGCGGATGGGGGGGGGGGAGATAGTGGGAACGTTCTGATTTGGGAGGAGATTGATAAAGGAGAAGGAAGAGAAGAATAAAAGGGAAGAAATGTATAACTAATGAAGAAAATGGGTGAGGAGAGAGAGAGAGAGAGAGAGGCGTTGTCCTATCCACCAATACCTTAAGTCATTACATAGATTCACCACACCATACCACACACCCTACACCACACCATACCCTACACCACACCCTACACCACACCCTACACCACACCACCTCCCTTGGCATCAACACCACACAAAAATTTGCACACTAAACAAAGGCCATATGAGTGACCTCGCTCCATGTCACTCATCACCCTCTACACCGTCACTCACCACCTCTACACCGTCACTCACCACCTCTACACCGTCACTCACCACCTCTACACCGTCACTCACCACCTCTACACCGTCACTCACCACCTCTACACCGTCACTCACCTCTTCTACACGGTCACTCACTCACAAGATCAGCGGGAATGAGCAAGTGAGGTTGATACACTGTGAATCATCTTGCCGAGGCGACACACACCCTACTTGGCTATCCTAGTTGAAGCTACCACCGATTCCCACCACCTCTCTTAGGCTTCATTATCACCTCCTAAAGCTTCATTACCATTATCACCCAAAGCTTCATTATCATTGTCACTCCCCACATCTCTCTCTCTCTCTCTCTCTCTCTCTCTCTCTCTCTCTCTCTACAGGAAAAGGCAGAGCAACAACACCATATCCTGGGTTAAGTACAAAAGCTATCTTCCATGTTTACCTGATATAAGAACACAAGAACCGCCCGCTCTCCCATCCGCTGTGACCTATTCTTTGGCCACCCACACCTTTACTACCTGTCCGAGTCTACAGGTATGATTCTCGGTTGATTTTACAGGTATGATTAACCAACACACTCAGGTATATTCTCAGATGATCCTAGGTATGATCTCAGGTATGATTCAGTATGATCCTACAGGTATGATTCTACAGGTATGATTCTACAGGTATGATTCTACAGGTATGATTCTACAGGTATGATTCTACGGGTATGATTCTACAGGTATGATTCTACAGGTATGATTCTACAGGTATGATTCTACAGGTATGATTCTACAGGTATGATTTTACAGGTATGATTCTACAGGCTTGATTCTGGTATGATTCTACAGGTATGATTCTACAGGTATGATTCTACAGGTATGATTCTTATGATTCTACAGGTATGATTCTACAGGTATGATTCTACAGGTATGATTCTACAGGTATGATCCTACAGGTGTGATTCTACAGGTATGATCCTACAGACAGATCCTACAGGTATGATTCTCAGGTATGATTCTACAAGTATGATCTGGGTATGATTCTACAGGTATGATTTTACAGGTATGATCCTACGGGTATGATTCTACAGTGTGATCTACAGGTATGATTCTCATATGACTCTACAGGTATGATTCTACAGTATATTCTGCAAGGATGATCCTACAGGTATGATTCTACAGGTATGATCCTACAGGTAGATTCTACAGGTATGATTCTACAGGTATATTCACAGGTATGATTCTACGTATGATTCTACAGGTATGATTCTACAGGTATGATTCTACAGGTATGACTCTACAGGCATGATTTAGGTATGATCCAGGTATGATCTATATGATCTACAATGATTCGGATGATTCTGCAGGTATGATTCTCACAATTCATGATTCTACAGGTATGATTCTACAGGTATGATTCTACAGGTATGATTTTACAGGTATGATCCTACAGGTATGACTCTGCAGGTTGATTCTACAGGTATGATTCTGGTATGATTCTACAAGTATGATCCTACAGGTATGACTCTACAGGTATGATTCGGTATGATTCTGGTATGATTCTCAGGTATGATTCTACAGGTACGACTCTACAGGTACGACTTTTATTACATCCTTTGCTTGTATATCTTATCTATCTCTCTGTCTCACACACACACACACACACAGTATTAGCACCAGAGTGAGGAAGAACCCTGGGAGGAGTGTTTTGACTGTCTCAGCCTTGGACACGATGCACACGGCCGCTTTACGTAGAAGGTATCATCACCATGTATCCTCTACCCCCATCCACTTCGTCACCTACCATCATCTGAGTCTTGGTAGATGAATGTATGTCCGTCCTGGCCTTGTAATACATATCAAACTCATTCACTTACTTATTTACTTACATATGTCCATAATTACATTCACACACACATAAGCACAGTCACAGTAACGCACATAGTCACACACACATATAGTCGTCCACTGAAATATGCTGAGTCATTAAAACAAAGCAATTTCAGTAAGCATAAAGTCGAAGATTTGAGTTTAAGCACAAGACTTATTTTCTCGTTTCGTAGACTGGGAAAAAATTAAGTTGGTTCGTGGGTTAGAATACCGTGCGTCCCAATGAGGTGTGGTGATGAATGGGTGTTCGTCTATCATTCTACTGTCTTCATTTCTATCATTCTACTTTCTTCTTTCATATTCCTCTCTTTTCGATTACATTCATGTCACATTATCACCCGTCCCTCCCTCCTTCCTTTCCTCTTCCACACCCACTTCCTCCCCTCCCTCCCTGCATCCTTCCTTCTCTCCCTCCCTTACCCTCTCCCCTCCCCTATCACCCTGCTTCTCTCCTCTCTTCTTCCTTCCACTAACGCTTGGAGTGGCGCACTTCCTCCCCTCCCCTAAGACCTCTCTCTCTCTCTCTCTCTCTCTCTCTCTCTCTCTCTCTCTCTCTCCAGGACGCTAAAGGAACGGAGACTTGTGGGGGAATTGCTATTTATTTTTGAGGAGGGAAGAAGGGGGGGGGGGGGAGGTGAGGGGAGGTGAGGGGCGCTTTCTGTCTCTATTTTGGCCAGGATGATATCTTACGGTAATGATGGCTATCTTTGAAGGGTCGTATCCTGTCAAGGGACCCAATGTATAGAGACGGGGCTATTTTCTGAAAGGACGCTATTTTGTGGGGGAGGAAGTCCGTCTGGAGGGAGGGGAGGGTTAGTGGATGTTATCTTGTAAGGATGTTATTTTCCAAAGGTTGTTATCTTAAAATGGATGCTATTTTAGATGATGATACTGTTTCAAGACGCTATCTATCAGGAGTCGCTATCGTACAAAAGACGCCATCGTACGAAGACGCATCGTACAGAAGACGCATCGACAAGACGCCATCTACAGAAGACGCCATCGTACCAGCAAGACCCATCTACAGAAGACGCCATCATTGCAGAAGACGCCATCGTACAAAGACGCCATCGTACAGAAGACGCCATCTTACAGAAAGACGCCATCGTACGAAGACGCCATCGTACAGAAGACGCCATCGTACAGAAGACGCCATCGTGCAAAGACGCCATCGTACAAAGACGCCATCATGCAGAAGACGCCATCGTACAGAAGACGCCATCGTACAGAAGACGCCATCGTACGAAGGCCATCTTACAGAAGACGCCTATAAAACGCCATCGTACAGAGACGCCATCGTACAAAGACGCCATCGTGCAAAAGACGCCATCGTACGAAGACGCCATCGTACAAAAGACGCCATCGTGCAAGGCCATCGTACGAAGACGCCATCGTACAAGACGCCATCGTACAGAAGACGCCATCGTGCAAAAACCCATCGTACAGAAACGCCATCGTACAGAAGACGCCATCGTACGAAAGACGCCACTCAGCTGAAGCCGCTATATTAAGAAAGCCGCTAGACTACAGAGGACAGTTTATCTTCCGAGCCGCTTACTACCATCTCCAGGCACAGACAGTATCTTATCATAATTACCTTAACACAGCACCAGGGAGCCTTAACACAGCACCTCAGCACCTTAACACAGCACGAAGCGCACCAACACAGCACATCAGCACCAACACAGCACCTCAGTACCTTAACCGCACCTCAGCACCTTAACACAGCACCACAACACAGCACCTTAACACAGCACCATAACACAGCACCTCAGCACCATAACACAGCACCTCAGCACCTTAACACAGCGCCACAACACAGCACGGGATGAACAAGGCTTAATCTATGTACTGTAGTAGGTTGAGATAAACAGAGCCACGATATATCACCCAGGTAAGGTACACAAGCCAGAGGTGTAGGTAGTGGTAGTAGACTGGTACACCTGTCGCTTATACACCTGTCGTCTGTAACCTGTCGTCTCTACAGTCACCTGTGAACCTGTCGTCTCTACACCTGTCGCCTCTACACCTGTTTAGTCTACTCTTATCTTCCTTTTGTGTCTCTCATTTACTTCACTTCATTAGCGTGTTCTCTCTCTCTCTCTCTCTCTCTCTCTCTCTCTCTCTCTCTCTCTCTCCATATCAGTTCCTATCAATTACACTTCTGTTGGTAGTAAGCAAATGTTAACATCGATGTGATGAGATGTAACACTAGAAACTATTAACAGACACATAAAGTAATATATCAAGTGAATGTTATGCCTTTACTGATGGTTCTGTGCAGACAAACACAGGTAGAACAGGCTGTGCAATTGTAATATATAGAAAAAGAGATGATAGTGTCAAACAAGCAAAGGCTGAACAACTGGGCCAGCCCAAACGAACTAACTGGAATCTATTGCCACAGACCACCTTAAAGAAAATGGGTGGGGTGATATTCTGTGACCTCAAAGTGCTTTGACATCAATGAACAGCCCGTCACTATGTCTAAAGTTGTATGATATTAAAAGGAATATTAACGAGAGAACAACTTTCGTATCAATTTTGGATTCGTTCCAGTTGAATCAGGTATCATGACCGTGCTGATGAGCTCATAATAGGCATGTAAGAAAAAATGTTGATGGCCTTGGCCTGTCCAA
>NW_024751987.1:35000-95000 GCF_018991925.1 Homarus americanus
ACCAAACCCACACAGTTGTTGGTCAGATCACTACTATCGCTGGTGGACCAAAGATTCACACATTCTATCTGTCTCTTCTTCACAGTTATCGGCCCAGATCCCGCGGGCAAACATCTCCAAAGTCACTTTTTACGACAGGAGTCACACGCCGCGTCACCATCACTGTCTCTCCAGTTCGCTGTCAACACTGATGCTCTGATAGCTGTCTAGAGTATTGTGTGGGTGTGTGGGTGTTCCTCTCTTCTCCCCTGTTCCTTTAATGACCAACTGTGGTTATGTAACTCATTTTTACTACCGACTTTACCCATAACAAAAGTTTACAAGTCCAAGTTATTATCCTCCATAATATAAACCGGGGCTATATGACCAGACTCTCATTATATAGAGTCATATAGTCTATTATATAACCCCCATTTAATAACCTTATATCTTTACTATATTATACACACCCGACGCAACACACAGTAATATATTAAGCATAGGTCTCACCATTAGCAATCCAGAGATATTAATACAACGAGTTAAAAGACAAATAGCATAATTAGGGAGCTATCAGGGACAACATGTTCGACTGTCAGCCTCATCCTTCTCTCAGCACGACCTACAGCACCTTCCTCGCCTCCACCAGGATGAGACCCAGCAGTAGAGAGAGAGAGAGAGAGAGAGAGAGAGAGAGAGACAAACCCAGGGGCGTGGATTTTATGTCAAGTTCAATTACTTCTTTCTTTAACACCTACAAGATATTCCACACTATAGATTTTTACCTTGGCAGTGACGGTGTGTGTGTGTGTGTGTGTGTGTGTGTGTGTGTGTGTGTTAGTTACCCTCCCATCCCCACTACATAATATAAGCTCTTCACAACACACTCTTTACCGCTACCAACACCACACTCAGGACATAATCATCTCCTGACTCACGATGAATAATGGGACTTACATCTTTTAACAACTAACTCAACCAGGCTTCTTCTTATCACGTCCAATCACAAAAAAACAAACTAGTTATTAATTGCATCGTTTCCTCTGTACTTGTAGTAATCACTGTGGAGAATTAAATCCCTTTGAGGTGATAGAATACCTTTCCCACAATTACAAGTTACGAGTATAAACATCACATCAGACATACTGTAGTAGATGAAGTGGTTCTTGTCGTAGAGTATGATGCCTTGTGTGTTATGACGTGTATGTATTGTGTGTTATGACGTGTGTGTACTGTGTGTATGACGTGTATGTATTGTGTGTATGACGTGTATGTATTGTGTGTATGACGTGTATGTATTGTGTGTTATGACGTGTATGTATTGTGTGTATGACGTGTATGTATTGTGTGTATGACGTGTATGTATTGTGTGTATGACGTGTATGTATTGTGTGTATGACGTGTATGTATTGTGTGTATGACGTGTATGTATTGTGTGTTATGACGTGTATGTATTGTGTGTATGACGTGTATGTATTGTGTGTATGACGTGTATGTATTGTGTGTATGATGTGTATGTATTGTGTGTTAGGTGACGCTGTTTACGGTAGTGTCTTACGTGACCACCAGAGCACGGGGGAAAAGGTTACCTCCCTGTATGTGTGTATTTCTACCTGTCGTTCCCCTGCATTCTACCTGTCGTTCCCCTGCATTCTACCTGTCGTTCCCCTGCATTCTACCTGTCGTTCCCCTGCATTCTACCTGTCGTTCCCCTGCATTCTACCTGTCGTTCCCCTGCATTCTACCTGCCGTTCTCCTGCATTCTACCTGTCGTTCTCCTGTTGTTATCGCTGAACGTACACGACTGATGGCCGACGTGGTCTACGCTTTAAACCCCTCATTTCGTGTTTGATCGAGAACGTTATTGGTGTGGTTGACGGCTGGTGAGTGTGGTTGACGGCTGTATTGAGTGTGATTGAGAGCTGGTGAGTGTGATTGAGAGCTGGTGAGTGTGGTCTGATTGGTGTGTTCTGATTAAGTACATCAGATAAGTCACAAGAACGATACAACGTCTTGAAGGCGGAGACGGAAATTGGGTATCCTTCCCCTCTGACACCCGGTAGAGAACTGTGATGGAAAGGGAGTCATCGGTTTTTTATTAGCCTCTGTAACCCGGGGTGTACTACGGCCTCACCTCCTACACGAGGTTCTTGGGCGGCGCGACCTGTCTTTCATGACTTACTTGTGTATTTCACTTCAACAGGGGTTTTTTTTAATGAATGTTTCGAGTGAGATTTCTGAGTGAGCTTCCGTACAATGTGGATGACCTATGCGTCTGTCAGGGTTGTGTAAAATGGAACATAATATTAATCTTACACAAAATATTTAACTAAGCACCACGAACGGATGATGTGTCGGATGTGTAAATTTCTAAAATGATCGTCAACTCTTGCTTGCTGGAAGTTGGAGCGAGGAAAAATCAGCAACAGCAGCAAATTTACCATGACATCAGAGGCTAGCTCGTCCATTACCGCGTTTGACAAGTGCTCTGTGTGTGTGTGTGTGTGTGTGGTCGGTATACACGGCATTGTTGAATCACAAGGGGGCAGCGGAACCTCATCCATCTCCCCGTTCGTGAAGATGTGTTTACATAATCCGGATTCTCCAAAGCAACAACACAATAACAACAACACTGGCGTACACCTCGTAAATTAATCCCGGGCACAAGACATATATTTATTTTTTTTCCTCCAGCTTGAGCGTTTACAGAAGCGTTGAGTTGCACGCTTGAGCAGTGGGTCGTGTCAGCACTAACACCCCCTACCACCATGCTCCCTGCGCCACGCTCCTTGCCCACGCTCCCTGCCCACACCCTCATCTTGCCCCCCTGACGACTATACACGTTCAGGGTTTTAATTAACTCCCTTTAAACCCTTCTGACATGCAACACTTCTCTGAGAAATGACGTGATAATACTGGAGAATGACCCATCGACACCTGTGGAATGACTGTAAACCTTCTTAGAATGACGTACAACTTAGGTGGAACACTGTACAACGCCTTTGGAGCACTATACTATTCTCGGAACACTGTACAACCCTCGGAACACTGTACAACCCTTGGAACACTGTACAACCCTCGGAACACTGTACAACCCTCGGAGCACTGTACAACCCTTGGAACACTGTACAACCCTTGGAACACTGTACAACCCTCGGAACACTGTACAACCCTCGGAACACTGTACAACCCTTGGAACACTGTACAACCCTCGGAACACTGTACAACCCTCGGAGCACTGTACAACCCTTGGAACACTGTACAACCCTTGGAACACTGTACAACCCTCGGAACACTGTACAACCCTCGGAACACTGTACAACCCTTGGAACACTGTACAACCCTCGGAGCACTGTACAGCCAGCAGCATTACACCTGTTCTGTGAGTCTAACCTCTCCCTCCTGGTTGGCTGAATCAAGAGGTCAAAATCAGTCAAATACCAAACATGAATGACACACTTTACAAATATACCAGTTTGGAACGGTGTGTGTGTGTGTGTGTGTGTGTGTGTGTGTGAGGTGAACAAGCGATGAAATGACGTGTAATTTTAGCCTCGTCTACCTGATCCTGCCCTCACTTTACCCTCTTGGACTTACTTCACTTTACTTCAATCACCCCCTCCTTACTTCACTCCCCCCCCATACACCTTTACTTCACCCCCGTCCTCCCCCCCACCCCACCCCACACCCTCACTCTTCCCCCCCCCCCTCCATTAGCACCTGAACCATAGGGCTCAGGCGGCCGACCAGAAATTTCGCTGAGTCATGGTCGGCCCCGCAGGACTACACAAACCCACACACCAGACCCATTTAAGCCCCGTTCTTCTCGTGCTCGTCAGCTGGGTCGGTATAAAAGCCAGAGTGAGATTGAGACGTGGAGGTGAACAGGTATACTCACCAGGTAACACTAATTAACCACACAGGTACGGAAGACTAATTAACTTCAAAGGTAATTAGGTATGGATACTATTTTTGAATCAATCGTCCCAGAAACTCATATAAGTGTGGTATGTATGTACTGTATGTATGTATGTATGTATGTATGTATGTATGTATGGGATCAACACACATGTATACCTTCAAGCTACCAGCAGTCAACAACCATCAACCATCTACCACCATCTTACCAACCACCATCTACCGACCAAGGCTGAGAGAGGATTCCTTCTCAACAATCTCAGCAGGTATTTCCTACGCCCTTGGGAGATGTGTTCCCTCTTGTGTAACACTGAAATACTCGACCTTAATGTAGATGAGGGAGGGAGGTTAATTCACGTGGCCTTTCCGTTTAAGCTGACTGGTGTAGGTTGGGAATAGAGATAATGTCACCAGAGAACCACGGCCATGTGTTGTTACTCTCAGTAGCGATAATGTTACTCGAAAACCAAGGCCATGTATTACTTTCGTCAGAGTAGGTTAGGTTAGGTTAATTACCCTGTGACAGAGACGAGTGGGGGTAATAAAAGTGGAATTACAGCCTGTGTGTTCATTATACCAACCCTGGAGTGTAATGTCAGCGTGGCCATAGGTACACACATCACAGCACATCATACCACATCACTACACCTCACCATACCACACCATACATCACTACATCATACCATATTACTACAGCAGTACTACACCACATCACACTACAATACACTACTACACCACACTACACCATCACACACTACACCATCACACACTACACCATCACACCACTACACCATCACACACTACACCACACTACAACGACAAAAACTCTTAGAATATGATAACAACTACAAAACTGTTATCTCTCACTAAGACAACATGCCAAAAAATAATAATCCCCAAACCTGACCAAGCGTAAATCTCCTTCAGCACCGGCAGATAACACACTATTAACGCCCAGGACTTACGCCTCAGGTAACAGCAATACGCCTCACTACCCACATTAATGAGCACACCTGATAGTTGTCCCAGCTACGCCATGACCTGTGGTAACGTGGGTCACAGAAGCCGACATAATTTCCCCCATACGCAGCCGAGTTACGAACATCATGAGTGACGGAGGTACAAGACTTAGGACCTGTGTTTGTTGTCAGCAAGTACTTTGTCTTTACTCCCATGGTACCTCGCTCCTTCCCTGCCTTGCCCCTCCCCTGCCCCTCGCCTTGCCCTCCCCTGCCCCTCGCCTTGCCCTCCCCTGCCCCTCGCCTTGCCCTCCCCTGCCAGTTAAACATCCACATTATGAGGCGTTATTACCAGGATTTAAAGCTTCCTGTCTGCCAGTGTTGCGCCAGGCGAAGTGACGCGAGGGTGGACCGGAGGCTAACCTAACCTAACCATGAGAGGAATAAAACTACGAGGTTTACGAAATATTACTCAGACAAATAATAAATGTAAGGCTGAGTTATATTTCTCCTTGATCCACTACAACAAACACAGCGTGAACAATAACCTCATATAGTACCGTTCACATAGTACCTTCCACATAGTACCTTCCACATAGTCCCTCCCACATAGTACCTTCCACATAGTACCTTCCACATAGTACCTTCCACATTGTCCCTTCCACATAGTCCCTCCCACATAGTCCCTTCCACATAGTCCCTTCCACATAGTACCGTCCACATAGTACCTTCCACATAGTCCCCCTCACATAGTACCTCCCACATAGTCCCTTCCACATAGTCTTATACTTCACAATCCTCCTCCTGTGGAAGTCGCCGACGCGGAGAAAAAAAAATTCGTTTTAGGGAGCAATTTGTATTTCATTAGAGGCGGCCGCGGGGCACCCAGGGGAGGCGGGTCCAACAGCGCTCCTGAAGGTGAAAAAACTTGTGTAGGGCAAAAATAATACCCTTTTATATACGAATAAGACATCATGACACAGACAGGTACAGGATGTCTTGCTTGATGGCTGCCAGCTATCAGACATATCCCCACTACCAGACATGTAGTTTTACGTAGACATAGGAACAAATATAATTATAAGCCATATGGAAGTCTTTTAATAATACTACATTCTAACCTGCCGAAGCATTAATAACACCTAACCTAACCTACCTACCCTACCCTAACCTAACCTACCCTAACCTTAACACCCATGGTAGGGGTAGAGGGGACACGGTAGTCCATATCAGTAAAGGTACGCTAGTATTTCCTAATCACACTTTACAAACGCCCATTTCCGCTCCGCCTTGGTATGTTCTACAGTATTTCACTGCCCCCCACCCCCTTTCACTGTAGGGCTACTGTAGTGTTATATACCTGTGTTATATACCTGTATTATATACCTGTGTTATATACCTGTGTTATATACCTGTGTTATATACCTGTGTTATATACCTGTACTTATATTGACGGTGTCCAACATCAAAAGCTTGTTCATGAAATTTAATAACATACATACAGTACATACATAACATACATACACACATACATTACATACATACACAACATACAAACATTACATTCAATAAACCGTTTATTATTATTATTATTATTACATAACATACACACATATATACACCTCGCACGTAAGGAAAAAATCATTATCAGAACAACAGATCGTAAAAATAACCGTATTATTTTACACTCATCTTTTACGGTAGATAAGAGTGATCATGTCTTATGCCTCAGTGTTATGTCTTACATAACATACACACATATATACACCTCGTTAAGGAAAAAATCATTATCAGAACAACAGATCGTAAAAATAACCGTATTATTTTACACTCATCTTTTACGGTAGATAAGAGTGATCATGTCTTATGCCTCAGTGTTATGTCTTGTTTATGTCCCCCTCACGACACCCAGTACCGGCACGCACACGCACACACACACACACACACACACACACACACACACACACACACACACAAAATAAAATAAAATAAACTTGTGTATTTATCGACCAAACTTCTATGTCAACTCAATCTGTCATCCACCTCCTGTTAAAATATAGACCCTTGTTAAACATACGCGAATTATACTTACAAATACAAGGTTAATATCTAATAACAAATATTAATAATGACATAACACACGAAATCTCAATGAAAATGTAATGGTATAATAGCGTGTGGGTGGGGACTATCCATGTGGGGGGGACTATGCTTATGTGGGGGGACTATGCTTATGTGGGGGGGACTATGCTTATTATTCCCGTGTTGGAGGGACAGCAGGCGTGACCACAGGGGTGAAGAGACACCTGCAAGGCCGCAAGCAACACGAGTATTGCCTACTGACTCACTGACCACGAAACACTTCCCTCCTCCCCCACCCCACGAAAACCGCGACAGAGTGCAGCTACCTCCTGGACCTAGGGGAACACTGACGCGCCCCTCCCTCCCCATCCCCATTCCCGGAGCCTCCTCTTTCCCCTTTCCGTAGCCTCCTCCGCCCCCTTCCCTTGCCTCCTATCCCCCCTTCCCTTGCCTCCTATTCCCCCTTCCCTAGCCCATCTTCCCCCTTCCCTAGCCTCTCCTCCCCCTCCATAACCCCCCCTAGCCCTCCAGGTGTAGTGGAGGGCCAAGGTGAGGCGCCGAGGAGCACGTATATGACCACTAAGACAAACACTGACCCCACCACCCACCCCCAATGCGTGGCCTCGAAAACAGCAAGAGATTACGTTGACACTTGTAAGATTGTGCGTGTGTTACTCGCTTGTACGCCACCTAAGGTACACTGTGTCATAGCTGGTATCGTGTCGTTGTCTACTGTCGGTGTTATTATCGTAAACAGAACGCCAGGCCATCAAAAAATATCTAAATACTGTGTTTAACTCGAATCTCAAACATTCGGTACTCTGATAATCGCTCTGCCACACGGGGGAAACACCACCAGCGGGTAGTATCTCACGTACAAATACATAGTACTTACATGTACCACGCCAGCATTACAGCCATGTGATCGTCATTTCCTTTCAGTGACTCGACGAAGTTCCTCCTCAACGCTCGAATGTTTGTCAGAGTAAACAGGGGAACTATTTTGTTGAGATATTTCAGTTAACTGGACGTGATTGCCCTAACGAAGCCTCTGACTGATTAAGTGACTGTAGAATTCAGGTAGTTCGTAAGTTTCAAGTAGCAGGTTTAAAGGACAGGTAACTTGACACAAGAGAGTGTAGGGGAGACGTGTGGTAGCAGATATGTGGGTGTGGGAAGTGTATATAAGGGAGGTATAAGGTGTGTGTGGGGCAGTGTTTGGTCTGCACCGCGGGCTGGCTGCACACAAACAATAGCGCTCGTCGACAAAGCGTACAATGCATGCCTTCCATCCACCCCTTTCTCTCACCGGACCTGCGTTTGTGCAGCGGCCGTCTCTGGTACCAACTTTTATGAACATTAGAAACTAACTAACAGGTACATACGCAAGTGCAAGAGCAGTCAAGTGTCTAAGCAAACCAGTGTCCACACAGCTCATTTTCTTTATAGTCTAACATATAATTTATCTCACAGGGGCCAGCATTGCATCACAACTCTGCCACCATGAGTAATAGACCTCAAAAAAACACAATGCTATAAAATGCTGAACATCTTTTCACTCCCTGTGGAATAACTTGGAGGAAGATTTTACAGCCTGATATTCCAGCTGGCTCTTGCCTGGCCTCTTTCACTGAGCAACTCCATGTGATAAAGGCTGCAGCAGGCAGGGAGGCCACACTGAGCCGGCCCTTGCGAGAGACACTCCTGGCAGATTCTGTTCTTTGATTCTTATCTCTCCCTTTCAGCCAGCGAGGGCAGCAAAGGATGACTGGGGCGGAGGGACCACTTATCAACAAAGAGGTTCAGAGACCAAGAGAAGACAAAACAGTTGAGACCTTTGGCTTCTCCTCCTCCTCCTCCTGCTGTCACGACTACTGAGAGACTAAGCAGCCATCACGTCATTATTACACAGAACATTTATATTAAAAAAAGATAATATACAAGACAAGACTCGAGCTTCCCCCGACAGAACCAAGTAGAAACACAATACTGTAATCAACAAGTAACCATCAGGAGGACCATGAACCTCTTGAAACGTAGCGTCTTAACTACACGGCCACAGTCCAGCAGATGAGGCTGGGATCTGCTCTGAGTTTTAAGTCTCCTCACACCTAGGAGCTCCGAGCCTCCCGGACAAAGGGATCGACCTACACCCATTCCCTGATCACACCGATGAATCAGGAGGTGACAACAACTAACTAAGACACCTGAGAACCCAACGTCGATCCTATCCTCATGCTAATTAAGATAAAATCCGACCTGTAAACAAACAATGTCGGCACGTACGATCGTAATTTAGCTAGTCATGGTCTTTGGATGTGGCAGTCGTCATTCCGGAGGAGGTGGGTTGTCCCTCCTGGTGCGGGGGGGATCACCTGATTAATAGCACCTGGTTCACGGGTAATTAAGGCCAGTTGTTCGTGTCAGACAGTCCCGAGTGACGCTACTTGTCTCCTCCACTCATCTGAGGAGGAGACAGAGATATTTTTCTCCCGTCTCTTTCTCATAAGCGAGGAAGACAGGACGGGTTCTGAGACTCATAAGTTCCTTCTCTCACCGTCTACTGTATAAAACTCTCTCTCTACCATACTAGGAAAGTGAGGTTCCTCCTACTTAAATAACTATGAGAGATGAGGCTCTTTCTCTCAATCTGGAGACATGAGATTCCATTCCTCACACAGCAGAGAGACAAGAATCATTCCCTCACCGTCTATAGAAATAAAAATTCCTCCTCCAACATAGAGACAACCATCACTATCTCCCAACGTAGAGATACAAGATCCCTTCTCTTGGTGTCATGAGAGAGTGAGAGACAAGTTTCTCTTCTTCTCAACAGGTGAATGGAATAAAGCTCATGTCTCTCACACCTGAAGGAGAGAAGACACAATACCCCAGCAGGAACAGCCGTCAGGGGTCTAGATGTCTTCATGAGCATTGTGTGACTGTCATGGTAATGCCTTTGTTGTTGTCTTGGGTCTCCAGGCCGAGTAAAACCGCTGCTCCGAGAGGTCACAAGAGATCTGCCATATTTATCTCGTCTGATCAATGTCCTCTTTTGACTAAGCCAACTCTCAGGGACGATTATGATTTATACTAAACACCTCAACACAACGATTGGGGTCACCTGAAGATTATACTACCACCCCAAGCTTATTTTACCTCCAGATAAACCTAACCTAATCAAACTTAATCTCAACTTAACCTAACCTATCCTGAGCTAACCTAACCAAAACAAGGTGGGACCCAGCATCTGTGTAACACCCCTGTAGGACTCCACCTCTTTAGCCGACACACAGAGTAAACAAGAGAATGATTGGGAGTCACGGTTTGAGCCAAGAGGACTAACTGGGGGAAGGGGGGTTGAGGGGGGGAAGGGGAGGGGGGAAGGGGAGGGGGAAGGGGGTGGAGGGAGAGAGGTTGAAGAGAACAGGAGGCAGAAAGGGACAGGAAGGAAGGAAGGAGGCAACAGTGGAGGAGGAGGAAGAAAAGAGCAAGGAGGGAGAAGGGAGGGAAAGGGGAAGGAGGAAGAGAGAAGGGAGGTGAGATAGCCAAGGAAGGAAGGCTGAAGGAAGGAAGGCAGATGGCGAATGTTGTACTCTCTTGAGGTGTGTGTGTGTGTGTGTTTGACCAACATTGCTCTCACCCGGTTAATGTGTTGTCGGTGCGTTGTTCTGGGACGAGGAGGCAGTAAAGCCATTGTGTGTGTGTGTGTCCTGATCATCACGCCCACACCCTCCTCACGATCTTCCCTCTGATGACTGGGTCATTATGTCTCCTTGTTTGCTTTCATTAGATTCCTCTCTCTTGGCATACTTGTGAGTTATGGGCGTGGGAGTTGTGGGTAAGGCAGAGAGCATGGGCGACATTAGAGAGAGAGAGAGAGAGAGAGAGAGAGAGAGAGAGAGAGAGAGAGAGAGAGAGAGAGAGAGAGAGAGAGAGAGAGCCTAATGCTCTGGTTAGGTATTTTGGCCCTGTACACACCGTCCATCACCCTCCACCCCCTCCCCTTAACACCCGCCTCTACATTCTTGGTCTTTCTGGACACAACGCCCCCCCTCATCCCTCTATCCCTCACCTGATCACCTAAAAGCCCACCCTTTTATCCCCACCCAGACCCCCAACCACCATCTATCCCCTAACAAAGTATTTCCATCCTCCTATTACCATCCTCACCTCTCCAATCCCCACACCCCTACCTTGTCCAATCCCCACTACCCCCTCACCTCTCCAATCCCCACACCCCTCACCTGCCCAATCCCCACACCCCTCACCTATCCAATCCCCACTACCCCCTTACCTGTCCAATCCTCACACCCCTTCACATCAAAACACTCAGGTAACTCGTACAGGTCAAACCACACACGTAACTCACACGGACAAACATTATCAACAAGAGTAACTTACAAAGATTGAACAAGAACTTAACACTGAACAACTATTGAACAACTACTGAATGATCACTTACGAAAACTGAACAGAAAGGAAGATGATTAGCGAGAAGTGAAGTTAAATATGAGTGTGCAAAGAAGAGGAGGAGAAGAAGGAGAGGAAAGGAGGAGAAGAAGAGAGGAGGAGGATGCTAAGCTACACTGGATGCTGCGCTAATTGTAGTGGCGGTAACCTGACAGGTATCCATATTGCCCTTGTTAACCTGGAGGTTGGTTGGGAGGCTCCAGTAGAAGGCCATGGCGGTGCAGGTGTGTGTGTGTGTGTGTGTGTGCGTGTGTGTGCAAGGCCGCCAACCAACAACACTCACGGTGACACACGCCCAAACTGCCCCCCCCCCTCTCCACTACTCCCCAGCACTGCCCACCCGCACTACAACCTCCACCACCTCCCGCACTACAACCTCCACCAACCTCCCTCACTACAACCTCCACCACCTCCCTCACTACAACCTCCACCACCTCCCTCACTACAACCTCCACCACCTCCCGCACTACAACCTCCACCACCTCCAGCACTACAACCTCCACCACCTCCTCACTACAACCTCCACCACCTCCCTCACTACAACCTCCACCACCTCCCTCACTACAACCTCCACCACCTCCTTCACTACAACCTCCACCACCTCCCGCACTACAACCTCCACCACCTCCCTCACTACAACCTCCATTAGACCTACATTATCCAGGCCTATCCTACCTTAACTAATTTATCTTATATCCTGCTTTTACCTTCCCTATCCACGCCACTCTACCCTATTCTGATTAATCCTACCTTAACCTAACCTAACCTAACCTAGCCTAACCTAACCTAGCCTAGCCTAACCTAACCTAACCTCAACCTAGCTCTAGTAAGGACACAAGTCAGGTAGCCTACAGGTAAGATACTAGCGCCCATCCCACAAGCGCTGATCACCTGTTGAAACCCACTAATTTGGAAGCATTAAGCCTACTGTGTTAACTCTTTAAGTAGGGCAAATTCCCAAGCACCGATGGGCGTAACTCACAGGTGCTACGCTGTCTCGGACGTAATACACAGGTGAGAAGCTTAATGCACAGGTGAGGAGTTTAATCCACAGGTGAGAAGCAATCTTGAACTTGTAAACATCAACCTCTTCCATCAAGCTACCGATATCTCCCTTACGATTCAATTTCTCATGTTTTATCAATAAGAAATAACTTCATATCTACTGATTTACGAGAGCAACAAAGTCTTCAGGATTAGTTATCGTACACAACCTGCCCCAGAATTATCAACGTAATTGTCCTCACGTTGCTAAATTATCTGGTGGACAAAAAAAATTATCATCCTTGTTTCTGGGTGGTATGCAAATTATACAACAGTGTGTTTTGGTTCAGAATGTGGCCCCCCCCCCCGCCCACCCCTCTCCCTTCCCTGCCCCCCCATCTCTCCACCGCCCATCAGGTGAGATTTGAGCGTCAACACACCCTATCCTGGCTCTGATCATCCCTCTTTCTCCTCTCTCCAACTACCACCAATGGCACCCTACATACCCACCAGTCGGCACCTTTACCATACTCATTGGCAATTTCAATGGCCCTCAACACCTGTGAGAAACAGTTCCATACACTATTATTAAAAGCGTTGAGGTAAATGCCAAGGTGTTTTCAATTAAGTGTCACTACCCAACACACACACACCAGGGTGAATTCTCTAGGTTAAACAGTTACTGAAATTAACACAGCTTGTATGTCCGAATTGTTTAATTTTTGTCAGATTTTCATTATGTTCTGATTGGTTGTTTTTGATCACTGATTGAAATTATGATTCTAATATATATGTTTCTGGAGTGGTCACCTTTTTTTTTTCACTTTATATCTTATTTCAGTATTATTTCACGTTTATTTATATCCAGATCTGAGTAGGACTTGAACAACACAACTCCTGGACACAACACAGCACAGTTTGTCGACGTACACAAAACAGCACAGTTTGTCGACGTACACAAAACAGCACAGTTTGTCGACGTACACAAGATAGCACAGTTTGTCGACGTACACAAAACAGCACAGTTTGTCGACGTACACAACACAGCACAGTTTGTCGACGTACACAAGATAGCACAGTTTGTCGACGTACACACAACACAGCACAGTTTGTCGACGTACACAAGACAGCACAGTTTGTCGACGTACACACAACACTGTCAAGGAGGGCGACAACACCCCACGTTGTCGTCTTGATGGTAAACAGCATAGAATTCATTATCGTGGACCAGTACCATCACCTCACTTTAATAGATTCCCACACGGGTACACCATCACTGATAACCAATTCACTTGTTTGGGGTCAGTCGTCCCCTTCACCACCGCGACAACACCATCTACATATTACTAACTACGACACTCTGGTACATAACCACGCCACTCGGGTATATTATTAACCACCCACTCTGGTACATAACTACGCCACTCTGGTACATATTATTAACCACGCCACTCTGGTACATAACCACGCCACTCGGGTACATAACCACGCCACTCGGGTACATATTACTAACTACGACACTCTGGTACATAACCACGCCACTCGGGTACATATTATTAACCACGCCACTCTGGTACATATAACTAACCACGCCACTGTTGTACATAACCATACGCCACTCGGGTACATAACCACGCCACTCTGGTACATATAACTAACCACGCCACTGTTGTACATAACCACGCCACTCTGGTACATAACCACGCCATTCGGGTACATAACCACGCCACTTGGGTACATATTACTAACCACGCCACTGTGCCTCTGGTACATCCAGGCTGTTTCTAATAAAATCAATAGAGGCAGTTTGTGTCATTGCCAGTGGCGTATCCAGCACGAGAAGCGGTGGTCCGCCCTCACCCCACCTTGGCCAGTTTCACACTGAGAGGAACGTACGCCCAAGAACTCTACCTGGAGGAACACTGCGGTTGACAACTCATCATTTTTCACCACTCTCTCTCTCTCTCTCTCTCTCTCTCTCTCTCTCTCTCTGTTTATAGGTTTATCGAACGGTGTTTATCGTCGTGGTTGATTATACCTGTAGTTGAGTATTACAGGTGTATAGTGGTGATGGGTGTAGTGGTGTTGGGTGTAGTGGTGATGGGTGTAGTGGTGATGGGTGTAGTGGTGATGGGTGTAGTGGTGATGGGTGTAGTGGTGTTGGGTGTAGTGGTGTTGGGTGTAGTGGTGTTGGGTGTAGTGGTGATGGGTGTAGTGGTGATAGGTGTAGTGATGATGGGTGTGGCAGTGTTGGGTGTAGTGGTGATGGGTGTAGTGGTATTGGGTGTAGTGGTTATGGGTGTAGTGGTGATGGGTGTAGTGAGGGTGCGCCACAGGCCAACAAGGGTGTAAACCAGCCGCTAGAATTTTAAAGACTAAAGACATACAAACTGAACAATGGCCTCAGGTGTTCCTTCCCAATTATAGGTTAAGTTAATAATACCTCTATGAAAACCCACAGAATGAAACATGTAAACAACAGTAAACAACAGTAAACAAACAAACAGCACCATCTAGGAGTGGCTGGCAGTACTAGGCATAACATGATTGCTAATAAAGTTGAATATAAAAAAAAATGCAAATATTTCCTGAGCTTCTTCACTCTCACCAGGCGGCTTACCCCTCCCTTCCACACCAGGTAAACAACACCCTCCCCCCCCCCCCACTCTCTCCCTTTCCCCCCTAACCCCCTTTGGTCCTCTCTGAACCCGCTGCCTCCTGTAGTGCATCATAAACGCCCCTTTGGTGAAGCAGCTCAGAAGAAGAAAAACACAAAACCGGTTTCTGATTCAATTAAATCAACGTAGTGGGTTTTTGTTCCTACTCTGACAATTCGGTAAACAAACACATGAGGATATTTTATGAGTGAAATATTAACTAAAAGTAATTACTGATTTTATGATGAATGATACTTTAGTATATTACCATTACCTACAGAAGACCAAGATCTTCCTGTAGGGGGGGTTGAAGAAGACGCATTAGGGAGCATCAGTAATTAAAAAAAAAAAGTAAACACTAATTTGATCTTACCTGGAGACGGTATTATAGATCTTTTAATACCCCAGAAATGTCGTTTTTGCTTACATCATCTGGGATCCCTTTGGTTAGAATTCTTAAACCCCACAAAAACTATAATCCAATCCCTATAATACCTCTAATCGCGATAAAAAAAAATCCCAATCTATTTCCTAATCTCATCTACATCCCATCCTTCCTGCCTCGGACCTTCTCAGACCCTCTGGTGCCGTCCACAACACACTCTTATGGTCATACTAACGTGAGGTGGGATACGATTATCTTAATGCTAAACATGTACACACACACATACATATACACACATGTAGCCGCACAAATATATATACGATAATGCACATATGAACACGTATATATAAATAGTTATAAAAGTCACATACACATATACACATACATCGAAAATACAATACATAGCAACACATACATACATACATACATACATACATACATACATACATACATACATACATACATAATACACAAAGATACACACGATAATGTACATATAAACACCTACATAAACAGCTATAAACGACACACACACACACACACACACACACACACACTTCAAGTTAAAAGGATTCTTACCTGTTCTGTCTCAGTGTTTTTTTTACCTGTTGAGAGAAAACTCGAGCCTCTCTCTCTCTCTCTCTCTCTCTCTCTCGCATAAAATCATATTCAGATGTATCTTTCACACCAGAATATATATATATATGTGACTTCAACTCCATTAAATCACTTGTAAAAGAAATTGAAGTGACTTGAGATGCACTTTCCTAACATAAACATTTATACAAAAACAGCCAAAACTTAAGGTACCGCCCTTTATTTATCGCCAGTGTTGATGTTGTTATTGTTAAAGTAATAGAAAAAAGCTTCTTCTTCTTCTTCTTCTTCTTCTTCTTCTTCTTCTTCTTCTTCTTCTTCTTCTTCTTCTTCTTCTTCTTCTTCTTCTTCTTCTTCTTCTTCTTCTTCTTCTTCTTCTTCTTCTTCTTCTTCTTCTTCTTCTTCTTCTTCCTTCTCCAATTCATATCATTATTCATTCTTAATCACAATTTTTCTTTCTACCATTAAAAAAAAAATAAGTCAGGCTATATTTAAAGGGCAGCACCTTAAGAGTTGGTATTTTTAAAACATCAACATTTGTCTATTAAAATTTTTGTGAGTCAGACATACAAACAGACACTGATGGTATGTTAAGAGGATTTGGTCTGTCTGTCTGTCTGTTTCGTCGCTGTCTCGTCTGTCTGTCTGTCTGTTTCGTCGCTGTCTCGTCTCTGTCTGTCTGTCTGTCTGTCTGTTTCGTCGCTGTCTCGTCTCTGTCTGTCTGTCTGTCTGTCTGTTTCGTCGCTGTCTCGTCTCTGTCTGTCTGTCTGTTTCGTCTCTGTCTCGTCTCTGTCTGTCTGTCTGTCGATCTGTCTGTCTCTTTCTCTCTTATGCTCTTATACTCTTCAGAAAATTTAAATATGCAAATTATGTTTATATTCAGGACTTAATTTCGTCAAGGTTTGAATCAAATCTTATAAAATTTCTCAGACAAGTTACCCCGTTTATGTATGATCTTGTGTATGACTGTGTATATAATGTATGACTTTGTATATAATGTATGACCTTGTGTATGACTGTTTATATAATGTATGACCTTGTGTATGACTGTTTATATAATGTATGACCTTGTGTATGACTTTATATAATGTATGACCTTGTGTATGACTGTCTATTATGTATGACCTTGTGTATGACTGTTTATATAATGTATGACCTTGTGTATGACTGTGTATATAATGTATGACCTTGTGTATGACTGTGTATATAATGTATGACCTTGTGTATGACTGTGTATATAATGTATGACCTTGTGTATGACTGTGTATATAATGTATGACCTTGTGTATGACTGTTTATATAATGAATGACCTTGTGCATGACTGTTTATATAATGTATGACCTTGTGTATGACTGTGTATATAATATATGACCTTGTGTATGACTGTTTATATAATGTATGACCTTGTGTATGATTGTCAAGGAAATACGACCTCAGAATTATTCCCATTAATCTATTCACCTATAATAATAATAATAATAATAATAATAATAATAATAATAATAATAATAATAATAATAATAATAATTGCCACCAAAAACAACAATAATAACAACAACAACAACAACAACAATCACCACCACCAACAATCACCACCACCACCAACACCAACAATCACTACCACCACCAACAACTCCTCCTTATGTGTTTTTCCTCCTCAAGGTCGACCTCAAACCTGGAGAGATTAACCCACAGTCAAATTACATATTCACATCACGACGGCCCTCCAAGCTCAAGGTACAACTCGTGGTCTTAACTTCACGAGGCGAGACAAGTACTCAGTTAAACATTAATAAGACAGAGGCAGTGTGGTTCCTATGTTGACTGGATACCCCGGACACTTATCTTCGTGAGGGGGGAGGGGTGAGGGGTGAGGGGGAAGGTTGAGGTAAGGGGGTGTGGGATAAGAAGGGAAGGGTGGGGTAAGGGAGGAAGACTAAGGTAAGGGAGATAACTAGGGTAAGGGGGAAGGACCTTCTACACCTTATCAACAAACTCTACGCGTCGTGTGAGGTTACGACACAACATGTTCCGGGTTCAACTGTCATTATCAGTTACTTGGATCACACAACACAACACGTTCCTCCTTAACGTAACACCTGTTTGTACTGTGGGGTGAGCTCACGACACACCAACACCCACCTTCCTGCTAGTACTATGGGGTGAGCTCACGACACACCAACACCCACCTTCCTATTAGTACTATGGGGTGAGCTCACGACACACCAACACCCACCTTCCTGCTAGTACTATGGGGTGAGCTCACGACACACCAACACCCACCTTCCTGCTAGTACTATGGGGTGAGCTCACGACACACCAACACACCACTTCCTATTAGTACTATGGGGTGAGCTCACGACACACCAACACCCACCTTCCTATTAGTACTATGGGGTGAGCTCACGACACACTAACACCCACCTTCCAGAAAACCACCTAAAACAATAATACATCATTATATAAACAAACACACCCAAATATTTTAACAATTATATAACAGTTGTACTAAAGCATCAAGAACTGTATGATAATTTACTTCAGGTTAAACTAAAACACGCTTATCAGGGTCACATAATGGGAAATGACGTAATCTTTTGGTGTACACAGGTGAAACGATGAGCCAAGGTCACACACACACACACACACACACACACACACACACACACACACACACACACACACACACACACACACACACACACACACACACACACACACACACAGGTAAGGAGAGAGAACGTGCATACCTGTAAGTATTGACATCACCTATTATGTAACATTGTACCAGGTATTCAAGACAGCTGTTACGTTACGGGTGAGTAAAGAGTCAGGTAGTATTATGTTGCAAACGTTTATCAAGTCAGATGGTAAATACTGCAAACGTTTATCAAGTCAGGTGGTATAATGTTGCAAACGTTTATCAAGTCAGGTGGTATAATGTTGCAAACGTTTATCAAGTCAGGTGGTATAATGGTGCAAACGTTTATCAAGTCAGGTGGTATAATGGTGCAAACGTTTATCAAGTCAGGTGGTATTATGTTGCAAACGTTTATCAAGTCAGGTGGTATTATGTTGCAAACGTTTATCAAGTCAGGTGGTATTATGTTGCAAACGTTTATCAAGTCAGGTGGTATAGTGGTGCAAACGTTTATCAAGTCAGATGGTATAATGGTGCAAACGTTTATCAAGTCAGGTGGTAAATACTGCAACGCCGACGTGGTAGTAAAATGGTGCAAACGTTTATCAAGTCAGATGAAATACTGCAAACGTTTATCAAGTCAGGTACAATCAAAAAACATCGTCAGATGGTATAATGGTGCAA
This sequence comes from Homarus americanus, assembly GCF_018991925.1. Taxonomy (NCBI): domain Eukaryota; kingdom Metazoa; phylum Arthropoda; class Malacostraca; order Decapoda; family Nephropidae; genus Homarus; species Homarus americanus. The sequence goes on from NW_024751987.1 coordinate 54,361, forward strand.
ACGTTTATCAAGTCAGGTGGTAAATACTGCAAACGTTTATCAAGTCAGGTGGTAAATACTGTAAACGTTTATCAAGTCAGGTGGTATAATGGTGCAAACGTTTATCAAAGCCAATTATGATATGCACCTGTAAGCATTTCTTATCCTAAAATCAGAACGACAGACAAACACACACTGAGATTATCCAAGATTATCCAAGGTGTAAGATTAAAACGGATTAAGCCACCGTGATTAAAGGTAAGTAAATCTACAGGTGTAAAAAGAAATATATTGAGTAAACTTAAGATTTTTTCTAACAATTACACAGCTGACGTAGATGATGGAGAGAGAGAGAGAGAGAGAGAGAGAGAGAGAGAGAGAGAGAGAGAGAGAGAGAGAGAGAGAGAGAGAGAGAGAGAGAGAGAGAGAGAGAGAGAGAAATGACAGACAGACAGACAGGTGAGATGGAAAACGTATGCTAGTGGAACAGACGGTAAGCGCATTAGGCCCTTTACCACCTGTCTCCCGTTACATATGATCTAACTATCTCAGGACACGTAGCTCATAACACCGATCTCTATCATAACTGGACACACATTGGACACATAACTGGAGACACATTGGACATATAACTGGAGACACATTGGACACGTAACTTGAGACACATTGGACACATAACTCGAGACACATTGGACATATTGGACACTTTGGGATACTTTTGGACACTGATGCATAATAATTGACTTTTATATTATGTTACAGGTATACAGTACAGTTGCATTGAATTTTATCTCGTATTAGTGATGTTTGTGGTGATGGTGGTGGTAGTAGTAGTGGTAGTGGTGGTGGTAGTGGTGGTGGTGGTAGTGGTGGTAATGATGATGGTGGTGGTGGTAGTAGTGGTAGATGTGGTAGAGGTAGTACAGTAGTGGTGGTTGTGGTAGTAATGGTGGTGGTAATGGTGGTAGTAGTGGTTAGTTGTGGTGATAGTGGTGTTACTCTATAAAGCTAAACTAAATAATATGACTTTTGAAGAATAAATTTAACACTAAGACAAGATTACCTCAGCTACTCGACGAGAGAGAGAATCAATTATTGACGTCTTTATCTACCTTTAAACAAGAATAAAATAATCGTGGTAACTCTTAAGGAATTATTTCGGATTAGTTTAATAATATATTCAATAATTATAGATATTTTTTGTCTATAATTCACTATTTTTTCTTCTCAATAATAGTATAACATTTGTACTGTTGTCTGAGTTCATGAGTAACTTGGTCCATATTATAGTAAAGTGACTAGACGATGAATAACAATAATAATAAATGACAGAAAGTGACAATAAATCTTCCTATCTATTGACAAACATCAACAATAGACGATAGAATAAGAGATCACAATAAACACCACCAGGAGACAAAATCAATAGACGATATAAACTAAACGATTGAGAAAAAAAACAAATGACACACGGTAATATAAATCAGTAGTTGGTGACCGACAGATAATTAAAACACACGATGGATATTAAGAAACGTTTAGATACGTCACTACCATGGTACAACGTCACTACCATGGTACAACGTCACTACCATGATACAACGTCACTATCATGGTACAGTGTCTGGCGCGTCTTATGAGAAGTGGCAACGTCACTATCATGGTACAGTGTCTGGCGCGTCTTATGAGAAGTGGCAGACTGGCACCTGTAAAATCCTTAATCTGGTTCCTATTGCGAGGTTCCATAAGGCCATTCAAGGACTTTTAATACGATGTAAACAAACACAGGGGTGCCACATCTCACATAATGCACCAGGGAATGTACCAGGCATAAGTGTAGGCGAATGTATGTGTTTTAATACTATGTAAACAAACACAGCCTTGCCACATCTCACAAAACCCGCCAGTTACTGTACCAGGTATAAGTGTAGGTGACTATGTGTTTTAATACTATGAAAACAAACACAGGGCTGCCACATGTCACAAAACACACCAGACACGTACCAGGTATAACTGTAAGCGACTGTACCTCCACACCTCAGACACTACAACTTATGATAAAATGCCACATACCACAACACAACAAACATGACTTGTAGATGGCAAATGACTATCATCTACCAGTCCAACACATTTATACCACTCGTCCTGTTGAGTTATCAGTGAGCTATCAAAGAAAATTTCAATTACAAAATAGCCTCATTATACTTCATCGTGGTTCTCATAAATTGGAACCTTGCCAATTAAACTGTCAATTTACCAAATCCCCCCCTCATATCCATCTGCTGCCGCATAAACAAACTCCTAAATACCGAAATCACATTGAAGTTTAGTATCTATGTGACGACGCATGCGCAGAAAGCAAAAACAATATGGCGGCAACACAATCCAACGTCAGTCTATTTATAAACCCAATTATTTCCTCAGTTTCCATATTTTCTCTCCTCGTTTTGCCATCACATCCTTCTACGACAATTGAACTCATAATATAGTTAGTTGGACCAATGTTACTTCACACCATCAATGAGATACACCGCTTCTAACAGCATGAACTTGTATCAACACACAGGATCTATAATAACTTCGGAATATCAATATCCTCCTTTCCTTCCTTCCTTCCTTCCTTCCTTCCTTCCTTCCTTCCTTCCTTCCTTCCTTCCTTCCTTCCCTCCCTTCCCTCATCCCTTCACCATAAACAGATAACAAAACACCTGAGTCATTAATTACAGGTAAAAAAAAATCATTTATTTGTAATTAAAACACAAGAGAATGATTTAATCTTTGTTATTAGACTTTGATATAGAAATGTTTGATGAAATAGTGAGGTTATTAAGTTTGTATAGAGGCTTTCGTTAGAGTCTTATTAGAGAGACTTATTAGACTTAAGTGTGGGTTGTGGGTTGTGGGTTAGTGTGAGTTGGGTGTGGAGTGGTGATGGTGGGTCAGTGGGGATTGGGGGTGGTGGGCTAGTGTGGGTCGTGGGTTAGTGTGGGTCGTGGGTTAGTGTGGGTCGTGGGTTAGTGTGGGTTAGTGTGGGTCGTGGGTTAGTGTGGGTCAAGGGTTAATGTGGTTGGTGTGGGTCGTGGGTTAGTGGAGTCGTGGGTTGAGTGTGGGTCGTGGGTTAGTGTGGGTCGTGGGTTAGTGTGGGTCGTGGGTTAGTGTGGGTCGTGGGTTAGCGTGGGTCGCCCCTAGCACACAACAATTACCTCAACCTGTTTTAAGGGTCTCATAAATCATGTACAGCTTCAAAAACTACTGCTTCCTCCTCCTCCTTCTCTTCCTCTCCCTCCTCCTCCCCCCTTCCCCCCTCCTCTCTCTCTCCTCCTCCTACCTGTTCGCCCCCCCCCAGAGAGAGAGATGCTTAATATACACACACACATACCACCACAAATTTCTCAAGGTGTGATAAAAAACGTTCACATTACCTGTACATAATTTCCTGTACGCCAGGTGAACGTCCCGACAGGTAGAGATTGGGAAGCTCTTGGGGGTCCGTGTGTATCTTAGTTACTTTATTATCCTAGTGTTTAATATCATCATCATCATCATTCTCCTCATCATTCTCTTGTTTATATCATCATTCTCTCTCTCTCTCTCTCTCTCTCTCTCTCTCTCTCTCCTCCACAATTAGGGTTTGCAACTACGAGTTTTAACGATGCAATTACTTGGTGACGAAGTGATTATATGTGAATCTTAAGATGTTACGTAACGACTTAAGATGGTCCACTAATATACCTTCCCCACCTCCAAACACACCCACACCCACACCCACACCCAATATACCCCCCACACCCCCACACCCACATCCCTCACTGCTGCTCTACCTATAATACCAAGACGCTATCTGGTGAAGGTGTTTTGTGAGAGGCCGACTAAAGTGATTCGTTTCCTCACTGTTCCGATATCCCGAACCACGAGCGAGACTTTCGAGACGGTGATCAATACCTCGAACCTCGGAGAAAAGACGACCGTCACCGCTACTACCACTATTACTACCACTACTACCACCATTACTACTACCACTACTACTACTACCACTACTACCACCATTACTACCACTACTACTACCACTACTACCACCATTACTACCATTACTACTACCACTACTACTACCACTACTACCACCATTACTACCATTACTACTACCACTACTACTACCACTACTACCACCATTACTACCACCATTACTACTACCACTACTACCACCATTACTACTACCACTACTACTACCACTACTATACTACCCACCATTACTACTACCACTACTACTATTCTACCCACTACTACTACCTACTACCACCACCATTACTACCACCACTACTACTACCACTACTACCACCATTACTACTACCACTACTACTACCACTACTACCACCACTACTACCACTACTACTACCACTACTACCACCATTACCACCATTACTACTACCACTACTACCACCATCACCACCACCACTACTACTACTAATACGACTACCACCATCACCACCGTCACTACCACCACAATTACCACCACCATAACCACCACTATCATTATCCTCACCATAACCACAAACCTAACCTAACCTAACCTAACCAGCACACCTAAGCCACACCCAACCCTACCTAAGCCACACCCAACCCACTTAAGCCACACCTTCTGCTATGAACTGGAAAAACTCGTCAACAGGTAAAGGGAGATACAATCCATACCTGTAAAAATGATTAATGTATAAGCCCTTTTTAACCCCTTTTAACCCTTTTTTTTTACCCTTTCTTAACCCTTTTTTTTACGGCATATACCATAGAGTCGACGATCAGATTGACTTAAGTGGTGGATAAACACGTAAGGGGGAGGGGGGGGAAGGTGTGGGTTGGCATTCTCTTCCTGCCAGTGTGTTTAGAAGTTGTAATATATGAGAGAGAGAGAGAGCCTCATCTCCAGTAAATGCTCTTCTACGTCTGTCTGTCTGTCTGTCTGTCTACAAGTGTCTTGGTAGCTGGGTGTTTGCATGTCTGTAATAGCCAAGTGTCACACAGCAAACCCTCTCAATAGCGGACTTCTCAATAATGGATGTAGTAAACCCTCTCAATAGCGGACTTCTCAATAACGGATGCCGTTAGCCCTCTCAATACCGGACTTCTCAATAATGAAAGCAGTAAACCTTCTAAATAGCGGACTTCTCAATACCGGATATTCTCAATAACAGATTCCTCCCAATAGACTTGCAGGAATTAGTCCGGTATTGGGAGGGTTTACTGTACTCTTAGGCATCTGGGCAGTGGTGAGACAACCTTGTTTATGTCCAATACACCCGTTCCCTCACTCAATCTACACCTGTTGTTGTTGTTGTTGTTGTTGTGGTTGTTGTGGTTGTTGTGGTTGTTGTTTTAGTGTTGCTGTTGTTGTTGTTGTTGTTTTGTTGTTGTCGTTGTTGTTTTGTTGTTGTTGTCGTTGTTTTGTTGATGTCGTTGTTTTGTTGTTGTTGTTGTTATTTTTTTAAAGGTACATTAGTGTCGTGTTGAGCGGTGTGGCGGGAATATTAATGATCCCTTAACTGGTCCCGTTGATAACTAATGAGGTGTAGAAACACCACACACACACACACACACACACACACACACACACACACACACACACACACACACACACACACACACACACACACACACACACATAGCACAAGTTATCAAGTCGTCAGGTATGTGGTGAGGAGAGGCAGCAGATGTGAGGCCAGGTAAGGAGTAGCAGGTGTGCAGGCCAGGTATGGAGGAGGTGTGTGAGGCCAGGTATGGAGGGCAGCTGTGTGGAGTCCAGGTAAGGAGGGCAGGTGTGTGAGGCCAGGTATGGAGGGCAGGTGTGTGAGGCCAGGTAAGGAGGCAGGTGTGTGAGGCCAGGTAAGGAGGTCAGGTGTGAGACCAGTGTTTCCCATAATTAAGTAACAGTGGAAAATCTGAGACTTTGCGACTGAGAGAAGAAGGCTAAGTTCTTATAGGAGTTAGCGCGTGAGGTAGGGGTGAGGTAGGGAGTGTGAGGGAGGTGTGGAGTGAGGGGTGAGGAGGTGTGAGGTAGGGGTGAGGGAGTGTGAGGTGGGGTGAGGAGGTGTGTGTGAGGTGAGGGGTGAGGGAGGGTGTGAGGTGGGGTGAGGTGTGAAGGTGGGGTGAGGGAGGTGTGAGGTAGGGGTGAGGGAGGTGTGGGGGTGGGGTGGGGGAGGTGTGGGGTAAGGGTGAGGTGGGTGGGGAGGTGGGGGTGAGGGTGTGGGGGGTGTGTGGGGTGGGGGTGAGGGGGTGAGGTGGGGATTGAGGGAGGGGGTGGGGGGTGAGGGGGGTGTGGGGGTGGGGGTGAGGGAGGGTGGGGAGGTGGGGGGAGAGACAGGGAGAGGACAGAGAAAGGAAGGATTAAGATAAGTGGAGAAGGTAAGGACGGGTATAAGATGGTGGAGACAGACAGAGATAATCCACAAGAACTGTCAGTGGCCACAACAGGGAGTGAGGAGGTGGGGAGGAGGGGGTGTTGAGGCGAGAGGTGGGAGGGTAGGGTGAGAGAGGGAGGGGGGACAGAACTGATAACGAAGCATACACGATTATCTCACTCCTTAGTCATACACCTGTACCTGACCAACACGTTAATGAGCACAGGTAGAAAAGGTAAGTAGGTGACATTAGGAACAAAGAAACACGCTAATTATCTCCGTGTGAAGGTTGGGTTAGGTTAGTTAGGTTAGGTTAGGTTAGGTTAAGGTTGGGTTAGGTTAGGTTAGGTTAGGTTGGAGTTAGGTTGGTTGAGTTAGGTTGGGTTAGGTTGGGTTGAGTTGGGTTGGAGTTGGAGTTGGGTTGGGTTGGGTTGGGTTGAGGTTAGGTTAGGTTGGTTGGGTTGGGAATTGGTTAAGTTGGGTTGGGTTAGGTTAGGTTAGGTTAGGTTAGGTTAGGTTAGGTTGGGTTGGGTTTTGGTTAGGTTAGGTTAGGTTAGGTTGGGTTAAGGTTAGGTTAGGTTAGGTTAGGTTAGGTTAGGTTGGGTTGGGTTACGTTGGGTTAGGTTAGGTTAGGTTAGGTTGGGTTAGGTTAGGTTGGGTTGGGTTGGGTTAGGTTAGGTTGGGTATAGGGTAAGAATAGGTGATTGAAGTTACGGAACAAGACACGACCTAGCTGGGATGGATGGGGATAAGAGGGAGGAAGGGGGGGAGGAAGGGGAGAAGAGGAGGAAGGGGGGGAAGGGGGGGAAGAGGAGGAGGGGCAAAGAAGAAGACAAAGAAGTGTAGTAATTTGCATATACTTCTAAGAAAGATCAACTAATTGAAGCCTTCTCACCCTGTAGTCAACAAAGGAGCTGATCTAAACACCGCAGAAGACCCTGAAGGAGGCCAGGCAGCTGCATCTTGAGGGACTACACATATATACATACATATACATAACAATACTCATCTCCGGGGGAAGTTAGAGCTATGTATATTTTACCACCATGATAATACCAGGTTACAAAACAGACAGACAGACAGACAGACAGACAGACAGACAGACGGACAGACAGACAGACAGAAATCCAGGTGAACTTCTAGTACAACTTAACAAAAACGGTCAAAGTTTGGATACATCTATGTATATCCACTAATCCACTTTATCCTCTATACATATTGGATATTTACCCTTTAATTATCTCTACTCATAAGGTACACAGGAGCTACTAAAAGGACCTTTATATTCTCCTAGTGGTCCATATTACCTGTCTCACCTGGTCTTAATTATCAGTGTATTATAGTACAATCCTCCGTATGTTAGGATTATGGTTGGGTATATCTGAGTATATTTGATAATCACACACACACACACACACACACACACACACACACACACACACACACACACACACACACACACACACACACACACACACACACACACACACACACACACACACACACACACACACACACACACACACACACACACACACACACACACACACACACACACACACACACCACAAGCAGCCACACCATCACTCCCTCTCCACACCTGATGCAGCCACACCATCTGCTCCAAACACACACCACCACCCATGCAGCCACACCATCTGGTCCCTGCCACACCACATGGGACTGCGTGGGGACTCAAGGCCAACATAAGATACTACATGCTGGTACTTACGATCGCCTCCTCAGGAAGTGGGATCCCACACCTGGTATTATGTTTGATGTAGATTATTCCCTCAGGCAGAAGATCCCGTCGAGGACACTGACGAAGGAGGAGAGATAAGAGAGAAGAAGGAGAGAGATGGAGAGAAGGAGAGAGATGGAGAGAAGGAGAGATAGAGAGGAGATGGAGAAAAGAAGGAGGACAGAGATGGAGAGAGGAAGGAGAGATAGAGAAGGGATGAAGAATAATAGGGAGGAGGTGAGAAAAAAAAAACGGGGGGGTGCGAGGGAAGAGGGGTCGTCAGGGCGTCAGGAGGCAGCAGGGGAGGGATGAGGGTCGTCAGGAAGCAGTAGGGGTGGGGGAGGTCGTCAGGACAGTAGGGTGGAGAGGAGGTCGTAGGAAACAGGCGATTAATCCGTCAAAGAACTGAGCGTAGGTAAACAGCCGCCGACGGAGACCTCAACGCTCTGAGAACCTACTGGTGGGGGGTGAGGGAGGAAGTGGTGGAGAGGTGAGGAGAAGGGTGATGGTGGGGAGGGGTGATGGTAGTGTAGGAAAATGATGGTAGGAGAAGGAAGTAATGGTAGTGGAAGGAGAGGAAGGAAGAGAGAGAGAGAGAGAGAGAGAGGAGAGAGAGAGAGAGAGAGAGAGTCCCAGAACTTCAAAAGTAAAAAATAAATAAATAAAAATATCGTCAGGTAAATAAAGAACTCAAACTGACACCTGTCACTAAGAAAGAACAAGGCAAAATCAGAGAATGGTGGGAGAGGAGGGTGGGAAGGAAGGGGGAGAGGAGGGGGGGGAGGAGGAAGGAGAGAGGAAAGGAGAAGGGGGAAGAGAGAAGGAGAGGAGGGAGGTAGGGAAGGAGGGAAGGAGGTAGATTGGTAGGTAGGTAGTTTTTAGTTAACAAATTTATTGACGAAGCTTGGAGTACAGTTTGCCTATTCTGAGTAATTCAGTCAGGTCTTGACACTGAGGGTAGTATCACTTCTCACTGCCACATAGGACAGTGGTTCATACACAGTAGAAGTCATATTCTACTTGAGGACTAATCAGTGTGGGCTAGCAGGAAATTTGGGATAAACAGCAAGAATGTTGTCAAGCACACCTGATTCAATGTAGTAATTACAAAGTTCATGATACAATAAGTCAGGTGGCCTGAAGTCTTTGACAGTGTCACATTCAATAATATAGTGTTCAAGTGTATGCTTCAAAGGTTTATCACAAAGTTTACATGCTGAGTGTTCCGGTATGGGCACAGCGTTACTAACTTGCCAGATGTGTCTGTATCCTAGCCTAATTCTGGCCACGACTACATCACATTGTCTGGTTCTGTCCTTATGCTGGCCATACCGGTACCTCTTGTCACAAAATTTGTCATATTTACTAATGCTACAACTGCCAGATATCTCTGCATTTCTCAACTTCTTCTAGATCAGAGTTCATGATTCTGACTTGAATGTTTTAATTACAGCATTGGACAGGCCAAGGTCACGGTCAACATTTTCTTACATGCCTCATTGCAGTCTATCAGCACGGTCATGATACCTGATTCCAACATGGGACGAATACACACAAATTCAATCCAATAGGTAGGTAGGGTAGGTAGGTAGGTAGGAGGTAGGTAGGGGGAGGGGGAGGTGGTAGGGTAGGTAGGTAGAACACAAAAGAAAAGAACTCACCAGCATTACGGACAAGTGTTAATAAGCAGGAAGGGAGGAGGAGGGGGGAGAGAAAGGAAGAAAGAGAAGTGATGAAGGGACAAGGGAGTGAGAGAGAGAGAGCGAGGACAAGGGTCTGAGACGTGACCATGATCCTTAGCCCACCCTATGGAGAGTTACATGTTAAAAGTCCTATAGTGAAGAGACCTGTTTACGTTATACAGTAGGACTATACAGTGACGTGAAGCTAGTTCCTGCCAAACAAGGGTCGTCACACGGGGAGGGGGTAGGTACACACAAGGAGGGGGGAGGGTACATGTAGGTGTTATTGTACGTACATAGGTTAAAGTATTGGTGTACATAAGAATATTTTTAGATACAGATAGAATTTGTTATGATATATTGGTATACATACATACATACTCACATACATACATACATACATACATACATACATACATACATACATACATACATACATACATACATACATACATACATACATACATACAACATACATACATACATACATACATACATACATACATACATACATACATACATACATACATACATACATACATACATACATACATACATACATACATACATACATACATACATACATACATACCAGCTGAGAAGAAGGAAGAAAAGGAGGAGGAGGAAGAGGAGGGGAGGAGGAAGAAGAAGAGAAGAGGAGGGAGGGAGGAGGGAGGAGAAGGAGGAGGAGGAGCGTTCCATTATCTCAGACTACATGTTCCAGTTTTTTTCCCAGGCTGCTTAATAAACACCGCTATTGATCTACAACCGAATAATTTATGTCTCAGTTAGGTTAGGTTAGGTTACGTCTCAGGTAGGTTAAAGTTAGGTTAGGCCAGGCTAAGTTAGGTTAGGTTAGCGTCTCAGGTAGGTTAGGTTAGGTTAGGTTAGGGCTAGGTTAGGTTAGGTTACATGCCAGGTTACGTCTCAGGTAGGTTAGGTTACGTTACGTCTCAGGTAGGTTAGGGTTAGGTTAGGCTAGGTTAGTTAGGTTACGTTAGGTTACGTCTCAGGTAGGTTGCTAGGCTAGGTTACGTCTCAGGTAAGTTAGGTTACGTTAGGTTACGTCTCAGGTAGGATAGGTTAAGTCTCAAGTTAGGGTTGGCGTTAGGTTACGTCTCAGGTAGGTTAGGTTAGGAATAGGTTAGGATAGGTTACGTCTCAGGTAGGTTAGGTTACGTTAGGTTAGGTATAGCGTCTAGGTACGGGGCCCCCACCTGAGATTAATGCAGTAGATTTTTTTCCCCTGATGGACAGGTGACATGTTGCTGGTATATAAACCCATTAAGTTTATCTGAATCGACAAGGTGGACGAGAGAGGCAGTGTATAATGTTAAACCACAGTCAGATGTGTGTGTGTGTGTGTGTGTGTGTGCTGATACTCTGTTATTACCAACCAACAGACAGACAGAGACAGACAGACAGACAGACAGATGAGACACAGACAGACAGACAGACAGACAGACAGACAGACAGAAATAAGACCCAAACCCTCTTCAACTATAGACTCACTGCCTACAATAAGAATACAAATTGACCAATTCAACTTTCTACTGCAAAAGGAACACACAGGTACACACTAGGGCAGGTACTACACACAGGTACACACTAGGGCAGGTACCACACAGGCACACACTAGGGCAGTACTACACACACAGGTACACTAGGGACAGGTACACACACAGGTACACACTAGGGGCAGGCACCACACACAGGTACACACTAGGACAGGTACTACACACACAGGTACACACTAGGGGCAGGTACTACACACAGGCACACACTAGGGACAGGTACTACACACAGGTACACACTAGGGCAGGTAACACACACAGGTACACACTAGGGCATACTACACACACAGGTACACACTCAGGGACAGGTACTCACACACAGGTACACACTAGGGACAGGTACTACACACACAGGCACACACTAGGGACAGGTACTACACACACAGGACACACTAGGGCAGCACACACACACAGGTACACACTAGGGACAGGTACTACACACAGGTACACACTAGGGACAGGTACTACACACACAGGCACACACTAGGGACAGGTACACACACACAGGTACACACTAGGGCAGGTACACACACAGGCACACTCAGGGACAGGACACACACACAGGTACACACTAGGGACAGGTACACACAGTACACACTAGGGGCAGGTACTACACACACAGGTACACACTAGGGCAGGTACTACACACACAGGTACACACTAGGACAGGTACTACACACAGGTACACACTAGCAGGTACTACACACACAGGTACACACTAGCAGGTACTACACACACAGGTACACACACTGGACAGGTACTACACACAGGTACACACTAGGGGCAGGTACTACACACACAGGTACACACTAGGGCACACACACAGGTACACACTAGGGACAGGTACTACACACACACAGGTACACACTAGGGACAGGTACTACACACAGGTACACACACTAGGGGCAGGTACACACAGGTACAACACCTAGGGACAGGTACTACACACACAGGTCACACACTAGGGCAGGTAACACACACACAGGTACACACTAGGGACAGGTACACACACAGGCACACACTAGGGACAGGTACTACACACACAGGTACACACTAGGGCAGGCACTTACACACACAGGTACACACTAGGGGCAGGTATACACACAGGTACACACTAGGGACAGGGTATACACACAGGTACACACTAGGGCAGGTACTACACACACAGGTACACACTAGGGCAGGTACTACACACACAGGTACACACTAGGGCAGGTACTACACACACAGGTACACACTAGGGACAGGTACTACACACAGGTACACACTAGGGCAGGTACCACACACACAGGTACACACTAGGCAGGTACTACACACACAGGTACACACTAGGGACAGGTACCACAGGTACACACTAGGGCAAGGCACACACACAGGCCACACACTAGGGCAGGTACACACACACAGGTACACACTCAGGGCAGGTACTCACACACAGGTACACACTAGGGGCAGGTACTACACACACACAGGTACACACTAGGGCAGGTACTACACACACAGGTACACACTAGGGACAGGTACTACACACACAGTACACACTAGGGGCAGGTACTACACACACAGGTACACACTAGGGCAGGTACACACACAGGTACACACTAGGGGCAGGCTACACACACAGGTACACACTAGGGCAGGTACTACACACACAGGTACACACTAGGGGCAGGTACTACACACAGGTACACACTAGCAGGTACTACACACACAGGCACACACTAGGGGCAGGTACTACACACACAGGTACACACTAGGGGCAGGTACTCACACACAGGTACACACTAGGGCACTACACACACAGGTACACACTAGGGACAGGTACTACACACACAGAGTACACACTAGGGCAGACACACACAGCACACTAGGCAGGTACTCACACACACAGGCCACACTAGGGCAGGTACTACACACAGGCTAACACTAGGGCAGGTACTACACACAGGAACACTAGGGGCAGGCACACACACACAGGTACACACTAGGCAGGTACTACACACATACAGGTGCACACACCTAGGGGCAGGTACCACACACACAGGTACACACTAGGGGCAGGTACTACACACAGGTACACACTAGTACTACACACACAGTACACACTAGGGCAGGTACTACACACAGGTACACACTAGGGCATACTACACACAGGTACACACTAGGGGCAGGTACTACACACAGGTACACACTAGGGCAGGCACACACACACAGGTACACACTAGGGGCAGGTAACTACACATAATCTATGCTGTCTCAAACCTTTGTCAAGATGAAAACAAACCAAGATGAAGACAAACCAAGGAAGACAAACCAAGGAAGACAAACCAAGAAGACAAACCAAGGAAGACAAAACCAAGAAAGACAAACCAAGGAAGACAAACCAAGGAAGACAAACCAAGGAAGACAAACCAAGGAAGACAAACCAAGGAAGACAACAAAAAGGAAGACAAACCAAGGAAGACAAAACCAAGGAAGACAAACCAAGGAAGACAAACCAAGAAGACAAACCAAGGAAGACAAACCAAGGTATAGTAAACCACCACAGATAAACATCCGGTCCTGGTGAAAGTTCGTGGAAGTGAAAACAAAGAGGATTCAAAAGAGGAAGACAAAGAGGATTCAAAGAGGAAGACAAGAGGAAGACAAAGAGGAAGACAAAAGAGGAAGACAAAGAGGAAGACAAAGAGGAAGACAAAAGAGGAAGACAAAAAGAGGAGAAGACAAAAGAGATTCAAAGAGAGAGACAAAAAAGAGGAAGACAAAGAGGAAGACAAAAGAGGAAGACAAAAGAGGAAGACAAAGATGAAGACAAAAGAGGAAGACAAAAGAACTTAGGAAATATTACAACTGAATAGGAGTCGTGTACAGTGTGGCATCGTGTCCTCGTGGTTAGGTTAGGTTACGAGAGAGAGAGAGAGAGAGAGAGAGAGAGATTTTCCTTTTCTCTTGTGTTTAAACTCAAGTAAACAGACAGTACTTAAGAGTAATATTTATCGTAAGAATCTGGAACTAATATTCGGATATTATTGAGGAATTGGATATTAAGTTTTGAGTCTGTATAGATATTTGGATATTTAGAAACATTATTTATCCATTTATCTAATTTTAACGCAAGATATAAAGTTAAATGTTAAAATGTTGTTGAAATGACGTTGAGACTAAACCCAACCCAACCAAACTCCACCCAACTAACCTAACCAATCCAACTCGACCAACCAACCAACCAACCAAACCCAACCAACCCAACCTAATCTAACCTAACTCAACCCAATCCAACCTAACCCGACCCGACCCAACCCAACCCAACCCAAACCCCAACCAACCTAACCTAACCTAACCAACCCAACCTAACCTAACCTAACCCAACCTAACCTAACCCCAATCCAACCTAACCAAACCTAACCGTATAGTAATCACAAAAGGCTTTAGTCCAGTTAGGAAAGAAAACAATTGAACATATGAAGGATACTGCCTGAGAGCCTTTGTGTACCTTCTACAGGAGGAGGAACACACCGTGCCCTGTCCTCAGCCTCCTGTACACTCCGTCAGGCAATTGCAAGCTGACCAAATAGGGAATTTCCGCCGTGGGATGAACCTTCGTCAGGGTAAACTAGGTCTTACATCCATCCTGTAGAGTTGTATACCGACGGAGGAGTGAGACGCCCCAGGCCACTTGACAGGTGTTTGTATCCGTTGGTTCAGAGGGCCCTCCTCCCCGTGAGAGAGAGGTGTGTGTGTGTGTGTGTGTGTGCATATCCAATCACATATTATGAAACTATTTAAACACAAACTAGACCGAGATTGCGGTTATATTTGACGGTTATATTTGGCGGTTATTTGGCGGTTACATTTGCCGGTTATTTGACGTTTAAATTTGGCTGTTACATGTGACGGTTACATTCGATGGTCATATTTGGCGGTTACATTTGACGGTTATAATCAACTGTTATTTTATATTTGGCGGTTACATTTAGCTGTTATATGCGGTTTCCTACGAGTTCACAATACAGATTCCACTACAGGTGATTACAAAAGAGAATAAATGAAATGAAGCAACCACTCGCGAAATGAGGCCCAATCGCGAAATGAAACACCTAATCGCGAAATGAGGCACCCAATCGCGAAATGAAGCACCCAATCGCGAAATAAAGCACCCAATCGCGAAATGAAAACCCAATCGCGAAATGAAACCCAATCGCGAAATGGAACCAATCGCGAAATGAGCCCCAATCGCGAAATGAAGCACCCAATCGCGAAATGAAACACCCAATCGCGAAATGAAGCACCCAATCGCGAAATGAAACACCCAATCGCGAAATGAAGTACCCAATCGCGAAATGAAGTACTCTCGCGAAATGAGGCACCCAATCGCGAAATGAAGCATTCTCTCGCTAAATAAATCACCCAATCGCAAAATAAAACATCCAATTGCGAAATAAAACATGAGTGAAATAAAACTCATTCGCGAAACCAATTACTGTTCGCGTCATCACCTCCACGTACTGAGTCACCACACCTGTCCTGCCCTCTGACCTGTCTGTCTGTCTATCTGTCTATGTCTTGTCTGTCTGTGTGTCTTGTCTGTCTGTTTGTCTGTCTGTGTACATCTGTCTGTCTGTCTGTGTATGCATGTCTCTGTCTGTCTGTGTATGCATGTCTCTGTCTGTCTGTCTGTGTCTGTGTATCTGTTGTGTCTGTGTCTATGTGTGTCTGTATGTATGTCTGTCTGTCTTATGTCTGTATGTTTGTCTTTTATACTGTGTGTGTGTGTGTGGGGGAATGTCGCTGATCAGAAGGTAAGATTGCAGGAGGATAACGGAATCATTTATACCTGGTTGGGGCCTAATTAAGCCTTCATAAAGGGTCCATTTGGCCAGTTAACAGGGGCCCAGTGTCTCCTCCTCCTCCTCCTCCTCCTCCTCCTCCTCCTCCTCCTCCTCCTCCTCCTCCTCCTCCTCCCTCCCCTCTCTGCTTACCCCTCTCCTCCCTTCCACTCCTCACCATGCTGTCACCTGCTGATCCACCTCTTCCTGCTTGCTCCCTCTCTCCCTCATTCTTCACCCCTTCCCTCACCTCCTCTTCTTCCCCTCCCATCAAAACTACCTCAAGATTTACCTTCCCTCTTATCTGTCTTCTCTCTTTCTCTCTCTCCTCTTCTACCCGTCTCCTTCTCTCATCTCTCTTTCTCCTTATTCTTCCTGGCCTCCTTATTATTCTTCTATTTATACTCTTTCATTCTGTATTTCCTTTTTACTTTCTCTTAAACAACAATGTGACTTTCTCGCCTTGACCCGTCAGTCTAGTTCTAAGGGTTGATGTTTACATTGTCATCCCCAGGTACAGGTGACCGTCTCTCACAGGTAATACACACACACACACACACACACACACACACACACACATGATACAAGATGTGGTTGGGTTTCTACTCCACGGGAAACATTAACTAGGTCTTGTGTGTTTAACGACCCTTGTTAGTGTAAATAATCCCCAGTTTCCATGTGTTCAACGAGTTAACGTGTGTGGTTGGTAATGGTGTAATTATCATCTCTTTAATTAATGTCGTAATATATTGTCTTTAGGAAGTGTTAACGTGTTGTTATTGTGTTAGGATTACCTGTAATTAGCGAAATCATGTGAAAATGTGGATTTATAGCCAGGTATTGGTGGTTTATCATGCGGTATACCTTTGTTGTTGTTGTTGTTGTTGTTGTTGTTGTTGTTGGTGGTGGTGGTGGTGGTATTATTGTTATTATTATTATTATTATTATTATTATTATTATTATTATTATTATTATTATTATCTCAACTAAGAAGGAAATATAACTAAGGTGTTGTTAAGACCTAATTAAAACCTTGGCTTACCTTTCACTAAACCACCATCTATAAATATCACCTGTTGACAGTGTTTATCTGAGAGCCACACAGGTATACGGGTAATTCGCGTTGTGTGTGTGAACGTGCGTGTCGAGGTGTGTGTGTGTGTGTGAGTCGAGGTGTGTGTGTGGCGGCATTACCAAGCGTCACCACACTGCTAATAAAAGAGACAAGATCTACCATAGTCTCTCCTTCGTGTTTATCACCTGGAGATGGCGGGCACCTATACTCCCCAGCAGCAGGTGAGGCAGGTATAGGTGAGGGCAGGTATACAGGTGGGGAATACAGGTGAGGCAGGTATACAGGTGAGGAAGATATACAGGTGTAGCAGGTATACAGGTGAGGCAGATGCAAGTGTAGCAGGTATACAGGTAGAGGTATGGTGAGGCAGGTACAAGGTGTGCAGTATACAGGTGTGGCAGGTATACAGGTGAGGCAGGTATACAGGTGAGGCAGGTTATACAGGGTGTGGCAGGTATCAGGTGTGGCAGGTATACAGGTGGAGCCAGGTATTGGGTGAGGGCAGGTATACAGGTGAGACAGGAGCCACAGGTGTGGCAGGTATACAGGTGTCTGGGTGGGTGTGGCAGGTATACAGGGTGTGGGGTATACAGGTGAGGCAGGTGACAGGTGGGCAGGTATACAGGTGAGGCAGGTATACAGGTGTGGGTATACAGGTGTGTCCAGTGACGCGGTGTGTCCTGGTTGATGCTACATGTGTCTTGGTGCTACTTGTATGTGTGTCTGTTTTTGTCCTGGTGATGCCTGTATGTGTCCTGGTGCTCTGTATGTGTCCTGGTGCTACTTATGTGTCCTGGTGATGCTATGTATGTCTTGGTGCCTGTATGTGTCCTGGTGATGCTACTGTATGTGTCTGGTGATGCTACTGTATGTGTCCTGGTGATGCTACTGTATGTGTCTTGGTGATGCTACTGTATGTGTCTTGGTGATGCTACTGTATGTGTCCTGGTGATGCTACTGTATGTGTCCTGGTGATGCTACTGTATGTGTCCTGGTGCTACTGTATGTGTCCTTGTGCTACTGTATGTGTCTTGATGATTATGCCTTTGTATGTGTGTGTGTGTCGTAGAGGTACCTCGCCTGCCACCCCCACCCTCCCCATCCCCCACACCCTCGCCTCCCCTGTTCCCCACGTCCCCTGCCCCCCTCTACCACTCCCCTTCGCCTCAAAGCAACAGCCTATACCCCTGCATCAACAACACACCTGGCCATCTGACACCTGCCGAATATACTAACGAAAGGAAATAGACTAAATTGGACTTTATGACATTGTATCATTGTGTGTCATTCATTCCAAGACGTCGGAAATCTATAAAAGTGCAGGTTAACAATGAGACGGATCGTGTTTACAATGAATGAAAGAAAAAAAAATATTCATCCAGGATTTTCTCTGTTCTTTTTAAGTTCAGATTATTCAGATGGTTATAAAGATCAATGGGCCCTAAACTTAATAGACCTCGATCCTAATAGGCCAAACGTAACCAAATCTAGATCGACGAAGGGTCCAATTAAAAGTGACGCCAGGTAAGGTTTAGTTCATTTATGTTATTGTGGGATCAATTAGACCCCAGATGCTGCAGTAGTATAAGACAGACAGACAGACAGACAGACAGAGACAGACAGACAGACAGACAGACAGACAGACAGCATCAAGCTATACCCCATGTCACCATACCAGCACCATCCTCCCAGCACCATCCAGCATCACCATCCTAACATCACCACAACTTCTACACAACATTACCTCCCTTTGACCCCCCCCCCCATTGACCATACGTCCTGTAAAACGTTAAAACATCTGTGGCTAATTTGCATTTCAAAGACACTTCAAGGAATCTCTCTCCCTAACATCCTGTCCGTCGCGGTTGGTTGGTAGTAGATATGTATGTATGTATGTATGTATGTATGTATGTATGTATGTATGTATGTCTAATGATAGCTGTGATTAGGAAGGACGACTTTTTTTACACCAATACCACATTACTTTACCTTTTTAGACATGGAGATTAAAATTATACGGTATCAATATATGAGCTTCGGTATATACTGTATTATGATAGAAGGATGGTAGGTTATTGTGATATATGTGGATAAAGTCTTGGGGAAGGCTGGGGATCTATGGCTTTATCCACCATACGTAGTGCGGAGGGACGGGGTAGTAGGTCGGTTAGTACCCATAGTAGCAGTCTTTTTTTTTTACCTCTAGAAAAAAAATAAACCTCCTCCCTCTTCCTCCTCTTCTCCCTCATCCTTGTAGTAAGACTCTCAGCATCGTTCCTGGTTATTCCTCTTGAGCTGAGAACCACCATAAACCACCCAACAACCAACTCCCAGCCACGCCTAGGAGAAAATCCACAACCTCAGTTTACCACAGCTGAAGTGACACTGTAACTAAATTCATCCAAGTTATCCCCTATTAAAATTTCTACCAAAATATGACAGAAAAAGGAGAGAGAAGTTTTCTTTCGTGTTTTTTTTCGTTTTTATTTTTTTCGTTATTTTCCGTTATTTCCGTTTTTTCGTTATTTTTCGTTATTTCAGTTTTTTCAGTTTTTTCCGTTATTTTTCGTTAATTTTCGTTTTTTTCGTTATTTTCTTCGTTATTTTTTCGTTATTTTCCCTCGTTGGGCCGATATTAAACTAAGTCCTTAAGGAGGGCCTGTGGGTACCTGGTCCTAATTTGACTTTGCATAAAAAGGTCACCGCGGCTCTCTCAGGCTAGACGTCTCCTCTCAACGTCTTGACCCTTTAAGACTTCCTGGTAAAGACTTATTCTGATGTTTTTAAGACTTATTATTTATTCTACGCAACTCAGTCTTGATTTAGACTTGCAGATAACGACATATTTTAATGTTTTCAAGCCTTATTTAGTCTATATCAACATTCTTCTCTTACGATATAGAATAAATTTTGAAGAGAAATAAATTTATCGACTTCTTCAAAATAAACTTCCCCGAAAAATGAGAAAATTATAAAGTTGAACCCAAAATACATATAATAAATAAAGTATATATGAAAAATATTTTACGAAAATTACCAAAATCTGATATATAATAATAATAGCGTAAAGTACCTATTATTTTTTGTCGATTTTTTTATAACTAAAATAAATAAATTTGAATAACTGTAAATTTTCCTCCTTACAAATTTCTTATAGCGAAGCAAAAATAAATAAATAAATATAATAATAATAATAATAATAATAATAATAATAATAATAATCATAATAATAATAATAATAATAATAATAATAATAATAATAATAGCAAAAATAAACAATAATACTAGTAATAATAATAATAAATGCTATTTCACGTCAACAATGATATTTTTTCATGTTTATATACAATAATTCCATCACTGTCACTGTTACGTTACACAGTACTTACGGTTACTGTAGTGTTACTTGAAGCGCATCACACACTATTACCGTTACTTCCGTGTTACCTGAAGCGTGTTAATAATCTACTACTATGACTATGGTGCTACTTGAAGCGCGTTATACTCCACACACCGTTACTACAATGTTCCTAGAAGTACGTCAGATTGTACTCACCGTCACACAGCGTCACACAGCGTCACAGTAACATACCTGTGAAAGGAAGACAAGATCAACATTACAACAACAATCTTTCAATAACTCATAACTACAATAGCAAATTAAACCTTGATCTTCTGACTGTCATCGTGGGCCCCTGTCATCGTGGGCCCCTGTCATCGTGGGCCCCTGTCCTCGTGGGTTCCTGTCCTAAAGGTGTAACTTCGGGTAGGTTGGGGCCCATTAGAACTAGGGTTCCATTTGAAGTGGTACCCATTAGAACTGGGGCCCATAAGAACTAGGGTTCCATTTGAAGTGGGACCCATTAGAACTGGGGGCCCATTAGTACTGGGGCCCATTAGTACTGGGGCCCATTAGTACTGGGACCCATTAGAACTAGGGCCCATTAGTACTGGGTCCCATTAGAACAATGTACAGTACTGCGTTTACATAGACTATTACTCATTTCTATTATAAACTAAATTCATATAACACATTAGTTTTACATTACGCTCTGAACACAAGATAAATTAAATCCAGTTTACGTAACCCTTACATAACACGTATCTATAGAGAGGTCCAGGATCACAGCTTCATGAAAACACCAGCTGTAGTTAGTGACGCCTTAAGAATATTTGAGGATGACGACACAAGTGTAGTGAAGATGATAATTACAGGTATGGGAGTTTATCAGGTAAGGTAGAATTAGTTTATTATGGTTTGTTGACGTGAGGAGGTGTTGTGGTTGGTGTATATGGTGTGTGTGGGGGTGTTATCTCTTGCTACAGCCACACCCTCCCTACCCCAGCCACACCCTCCCTACCCCAGCCACACCCTTCCTCCCCATCACAAAACTTGGGCAAGATTACACACCCTGACTAACATCCACCACACTATCTCTGCATATTTACTCACGATTATTATCACCACTTGCACTACACTGACTGAACTGACTTGACTGATTCACCATTACTCTTAGAACCTGTTTATTTTTATCATTATATCTTGTTCGTATCTTCACCCAACATTTATGCTTACAATTTTAGCTTACGATCAACACTGGAGCTTTCTATTGTTTTCATATAAGACGCGTGAAGTATTAAATCTTGGTCAGAATGAAGGTAATTGTAGAAATTTGCATATTATTCTGTATAAACAAGAAAGTACTTATTTAGAGGGTTTTTTCAAGAATAAATCCGATGAGCCTTACAAGATGTTCTGCCCCACCAAAAAAATCGTAGTGTGAAAATTAATAATAATAATGCATGGATTACCCAGTGTCAAGGAATAGTCCGAGAAGACCGGACAACTCGCCAACTGCACTGGCTAACCATTACCCCGGAACACGATTAACATGCAGGTTCCCAATTACTGTCCATAGTTTCACCCTGTCCGGGGATCGAACCTGTCCACTCGGTTGCAAGGCGAGCATGCTGACCATTACACCACAGGTCCCCACAAAATGTCCTTCTATCAATCTGAGGATGGACAAGAACTTCACCAATTTGGCCGTGAATTGGAATTTAGGAGACAAAGCCATCGGGACTCCACCTGATGATTATACACTTAAATGTTACCTGGGTGAGAGGTTAGGTTACGGTGTGAGGTGGAGGTTACAGGTGAGGTGAGGTTAGGTTACGGTGAGGTGAGGTTAGGTTACGGTGAGGTGAGGTTAGGTTACGGTGAGGTGAGGTTAGGTTAGGTTTAGGTGAGGTGAGGTGAGGTGAGTTAGGTTTAGGGAGGTCAGGTTAGGTTTAGGGCGGTGAGGTGAGGTTAGGTTAGGTTTAGTGAGGTGAGGTTAGGTTAGGGTTTAGGTGAGGAGGTTAGGTTAGGTTTAGGTGAGGTGAGGTGAGGTTAGGTTAGGTTTAGGTGAGGTGAGGTTAGGTTAGGTTTAGGTGAGGTGAGGTTAAGGTTAGGTTTTGGAGGTGAGGTGGTGAGTTAGTTAGGTGAGGAATATGGAGTTGGGTTACAGTGTGAGGTGAGGTTAGGACAGGTTTAGGTGAGGTGAGGTGAGGTTAGGTTACGGTGAGGTGAGGTTAGGTTACGGTGAGGTGAGGTTAGGTTTAGGTGAGGTGAGGTTACCGTTACCCTGCAAGTCCTGGATGAAATACAAAACAGACATACATATAAGCGTGTTGTGTTGAGGGCCGTGGTCGCCAACTTTCAGTTATCAGTGTAGGTAGAATGCGAGGCGAACGTACACAGTTACCTGGAGGAGGTTGTTTATGGAGATACAAGATAGATGAGGGAAGAAATAGGTAAGCGTTATCACCTAGTAATTAATTAAGATTCACCTGGCCTCACCTCACCTCACCTTATAACCCTTTTTGAGGACGAGTGGATAAATCTATCGTCCTCGAAGGGTTAAGTCATCGTCCTCAAAGGATCAAGTCATCGTCCTCAAAGGGTTAAGTCATCGTCCTCAAAGGATCAAGTCATCGTCCTCAAAGGGTCAAGTCATCGTCCTCAAAGGGTCAAGTCATCGTCCTCAAAGGGTCAAGTCATCGTCCTCAAAGGGTCAAGTCATCGTCCTCAAAGGGTCAAGTCATCGTCCTCAAAGGGTCAAGTCATCGTCCTCAAAGGGTCAAGTCATCGTCCTCAAGGGGTTAAAAGTACCAAATCCACGGTCCAGGAATTTGACTGGTCTAACACACCCACTTAGGGAGTCTCCAGCTGTTGAAGGGGCAGCAGCCATACCTCATACAATCAGGTGAGCGACTATTAATTACGTTCTTACAGGTAACAACACGACAGGTATATTGTGTTATATATCCAGACACCTGTATTAGGGTATTATATAGCTGATTTAAAACACCGAAGTCTTATTTATTAATTTTTTATTAAACTCTATCATATCCTCCTGTTAGTCAAAGAAATGAAGTGAGTTTTAAATGAGAAATCCATTTACCTCGGACAAGGGGTTTAATTTTGAGTTAACATTCTATCAAACTCCGGTTCGAGTCCCCGAGACAGGTATAAGACTCACAGATGGAATGTGCACTGCAGACCACTGTCATGTTTGAAATATCCGACTAGCTTCACCTCACCTAGCTTCACTTCACCTCACCTCACCTCACTCAGCACCATACCATTCTTCTTGTTATCATTCTTCATGTTATCATTCTTCTTGTTATCATTCTTCATGTTATCATTCTTCATGTTACCATTCTTCTTGTTATCATTCTTCTTGTTATCATTCTTCTTGTTATCATTCTTCTTGTTATCATTCTTCTTGTTATCATTCTTCTCGTTATCATTCTTCTTGTTATCATTCTCTTAAAGGGAATGTATGGTAGGTAGGTATTGTTCATAACCCTACCTAAAAAAATATCACGTTTATTTCTATAATTCCATATAATCTTGTTGACTTCCTCCAATTACTGTGTTGCCGGGAATGAGGTGATAACGGGGTGAGAGAAGGGTCAGGTGTGTTAATTAGAGGTTACCTTTACCTGATATAAACCTTCAATTAGTTACCTTAATTCTACAGGTGAGTTACACAGCCCTCCGTCACATCTCCCGTCAGTCTCATAAATTCCGTCACGCTTCCCGTCACACCTCCTGTCACTTTAAGAATCCATTTACTCATATAACAGACGTACAGGTAATATATAATGCGGCCATAAATACTGAAGCTTAATCACCCACCACTATCACCACTACTACCACCA
Source organism: Homarus americanus (assembly GCF_018991925.1). Taxonomy (NCBI): domain Eukaryota; kingdom Metazoa; phylum Arthropoda; class Malacostraca; order Decapoda; family Nephropidae; genus Homarus; species Homarus americanus. The sequence continues at coordinate 78,839 of NW_024751987.1, forward strand.
CTACCGCAATCACCACCGCAATCACCAACACTAAACCAAACTAACATTCAATCACCCCAAATACAAGTTTTTATAGGATATGACAAAACCTAACCTAACCTAACCTAACCTAACCTAACCTACTGTGCTTCTAGGCTGTCGTATGTCTTGATAACTCGACACTCTCTAGGTGAATGCATCTACTTCCTCTCTCACCTTCCTTCCTTCCTTCCTTCCTTCCTCCTTCCCTCCTTCCCTTCCTCCTCTTCTCGCGGATTATTCCATCTATCTTCCTTTATTCTTGATCGCTGAGTTCTCGACACAACAATAGGCGTCATTGTGGGGTCGTTATACTGGCCAGCATCAATGGGTATATTAAGTGTGTTGAATGTTGAGGGAGGAGGGTGAATGTTGAGGGAGGAGGGTGAATGTTGAGGGAGGAGGGTGAATGTTGAGGGAGGAAGGTGAATGTTGAGGGAGGAGGGTGAATGTTGAGGGAGGAAGGTGAATGTTGAGGGAGGAAGGTGAATGTTGAGGGAGCAAGGTGAATGTTGAGGGAGGAGGGTGAATGTTCTAGTGAATGTTGATGGAGGAGGTGAATGTTAAAGTGAATGTTGATGGAGGAAGGTGAATGTTGAGGGAGGAGGGTGAATGTTGAGAGGAGGGTGAATGTTGAGCGAGGAAGGTGAATGTCTCGAGTGAATGTTGATGGAGGAGGTGAATGTTAAAGTGAATGTTGATGGAGGAAGGTGAATGTTATAGTGAATGTTGGGAGAGCAGGACAGGTGGTGTTGAGGTAGCAGAAATCTCTCTATAGTGGGAACGCGTTTACTAAGGCACACCTATTGATTACCTGTCCTAATTAGACGACTTTCCTACCGGCTCTTTTGTTTACTGTACCGACCTGACTGTATTACCTACCTGTATTATGTAACGGCTACTGTAACGACCTGCCTGTATCATGTAACGGCTACTGTAACGACCTGCCTGTATTATGCAACGGCTACTGTAACGACCTGCCTGTATTATGTAACGGCCACTGTAACGACCTGACTGTATTAATTACCTGTATTGTGTAACGGCTACTGTAACGACCTGCCTGTATCATGTAACGGCTACTGTACCGACCTGACTGTATTAATTACCTGTATTATGTAACGGCTACTGTACCGACCTGACTGTAATCGTAACGGCTACTGTACCGACCTGACTGTATTAATTACCTGTATTATGTAACGGCTACTGTAACGACCTGACTGTATCATGTAACGGCTACTGTACCGACCTGACTGTATTAATTACCTGTATTATGTAACGGCTACTGTACCGACCTGACTGCATCATGTACGGCTACTGTACCGACCTGACTGTATTAATTACCTGTATTATGTAACGGCTACCGTACCGACCTGACTGTATCGTGTAACGGCTACTGTAACGACCTGCCTGTATTATGTAACGGCTACTGTAACGACCGCCTGTATTACTTACCCGTATTATGTAACGACCTGCCTGCATCATGTAACGGCTACTGTAACGACCTGCCTGGTATCATGTAACGGCTACTGTAACGACCTGCCTGTATCATGTAACGGCTACTGTAACGACCTGCCTGTATCATGTAACGGCTACTGTAACGACCCGCCTGTATTATGTAACGGCTACTTAACTACTCCTAGACTGAAGAAAGTCATCGTAATTGTAGTTATTGTAGTCAAGACAAAATAAGACAATACAATAATGATATATCGTTAGGTTGAAAGGTGCCCTCCATCCCTAGCCTGACCTAACCCCCACCCCTAGCCTGACCTAACCTCCACCCTAGCCTGACCCTAACCCCTCCACCCTAGCCTGACCTAACCCCCTCTCCCCTAGCCTGACCTAACCCTCCACCCCTAGCCTGACCTAACCCTCCACCCCTAGCCTGACCTAACCCTCCACCCCTAGCCTGACCTAACCCCTCTACCCTAGCCTGACCTAACCCCCTCCACCCTAGCCTGACCTAACCCCCTCTCCTAGCCTGACCTAACCTCCACCCCCAGCCTGACCTAACCCTCCACCCTAGCCTGACCTAACCCTCTCCCTAGCCTGACCTAACCCTCCACCCTAGCCTGACCTAACCCTCATCCCTAGCCTGACCTAACCCTCCACCCCTAGCCTGACCTAACCCCCTCTCCCTAGCCTGACCTAACCCCCTCCACCCCTAGCCTGACCCCAACCCTCCACCCCTAGCCTGACCTAACCTCCACCCCTAGCCTGACCTAACCCTCCCTAGCCTGACCTAACCCCCTCTCCCTAGCCTGACCTAACCCTCCACCCCTAGCCTGACCTAACCCTCCACCCTAGCCTGACCTAACCTCCACCCTAGCCTGACCTAACCCCTCCACCCCTAGCCTGACCTAACCCTCCTAGCCTGACTCACTCCCTCTACCCTAGCCTGACCAACCTCCACCCCTAGCCTGACCTAACCTCTCCCCTAGCCTGACCTAACCCCCCTCCACCCCTAGCCTGACCCAACCCCCTCTCCCCTAGCCTGACCTAACCCCTCCTCACCCACACCCCACCTCTAATCTTCTTGCACCCTTCTTCCTAAAAAAAATCTCAGGGTGAACAATCATAGACAGACACAGACAGACAGACAGACAGACAGACAGACAGACAGACAGACAGACAGAGAGACAGACAAAGACAGACAGACAGATTAATACTATAAAAAAAAATATAAAGTCGAATTAAATTAACCTAATCTTCCTTCATGTAATATATTCTTTAGTAAATCAGATAAGGTTAGGTATTATTTTTTCTATTATTTTTTTCCTAGTATTGGAGGGAAGGGGGAAGGGGGGGATGGGAGGAGGTTCACCTAGGAAACGAACACATTACCTACCTGCCGGCCCCGGTGTTAAGGACTATAATTGCTGCTACTTCAAATCCCCCCTGAGAGTTTTCACGGACATTTGACTTAAGACACCTGACCCCTGGGTTACGTCGACTACTAACGCACCCAGGGTCAGCCCCCCACCCCCAGGGTCAAGAGGTCTAAGGGGCAGATATACCAACCCCGAGCCTGACCCTTACAGCACCAGCCCATACTATCCATTGTCGCGAGTCACCTCCAGGTCCCCTGCTGCCCATTATTAACGAACCCATGGAAAGCTGTGAGAATTCTCGGTATTTTGGGATTGTTCTCTCTACTGACAGGTGCGTTAAGGTGTATATTCCCTGTGTCATACCTGTGAGATATACCCATTTAAACCTCAACTCAGGTCTGGTAATTCAACTCTAATGATATGAAACTTTCTTGAATATGGTGATTAAGAAGACGACGCTGAAGGTCTTACCGAGTTACTCAGGTAACTCAGGTAACTCCAGGTAACTCATAGCTCTAACTCTTAACTTCTATTGATCTTTATGTCGTATCTAGCTAGCATATTAAAACTCGTCCTTCTTATAGTTACAAACTCATGTTGCTATTAGTGTTATATAAATCATATATCCACTCATATAAACACACAATTTATATATGACAAACAGGGAAATAATGTGTAGTTCAGACTCAAATTTTTATTACACATTACAAATTTTCCTCAGTACATTATCTCTGTTTTAATCATAAATTTTTCCACATTCCACAACATTCATTTCTATCATTTTTCCTTCACACTCCCTTAATATTTCTATCTGTTTATATAACTTCTTAATAAAGATATAATCCGTCATCATGGTGTTGACTTATCACTAATTATGACCGACCAATTTACATGTTTTCAGCACCATTTCATTTTAACCCCAAATACATTTAACTTTTTACGACAAACTTTTTTACAAATCCTCAAAGTTTATATTTGGTGTTGTTTTTTCAGGTGAGTATTGTTTACTTTATGAGTTTATTGATTCCCGAGAGATAATTCATGTTCTGTGTTTTGAGATGGCAGGGGAGGTTGTGGGAGGGGTGACGGAGGCAGGGGAGGGTGAGAGGGTGGCAGAGGCAGGTAGGGAGGTTGTGGGAGGGGTGGCGGAGGCAGGGAGGGTAGGGGAGGGGGTGGCGGAGGCAGGTAGGGGAGGTTGTGAGGGGTGGCGGAGGCAGGTAGGGGAGGTTGGGAGGTGAGGCAGGGGAGGTTGTGGGAGGGGTGACGGAGGCAGGTAGGGGAGGTTGGGGGAGGGTGGCGGAGGCAGGTAGGAGTTGGGAGGGTGACGGCTGCAGGTAGGAGGCAGTGAAGTATATTAACACATGCGGTGGAATACACTGACACAGCTGTGTTTCCTCGTTCCCAAGACTCTGGTAAATGAAGCCCACATCCTGGACTTACTCCCCAGACCCTTATTAGCATATTTCCATTCTGTTAAGGACTAGACGCCCAACACCCCACTGCTCCACCAACCACGTTATACCCTGGGAGTATGGCCGCCTGTGTTGAGGCTATACTTAATGTGTATAACCTTCAAAAAATTTATCATATACACACGCGCAGGTATTAATAATCAGAATACCATTATTGATGTTCTCGTTCATCAGTGTTAACTTTTGGTTGGGTTGTAAATCACTTACATCAGCCACAGTTTCAAGGGTGCAGCAGAGTGTAATTTAAGGGATGAGAGTGCGTATTATTCTCTAAGAAAAAACATGAACCAACAGTTAAAGTAATAAATCAGACGAGTTTTACACCTGGCAGGAAGTCTGTATTTTACCCCAGATGATATATTTCTTTCTACATAAAAGAATAAATTAATAAATTACTCAATCGACTCTTAAAAAGATACGTGCACTTTCTACAATGGAAGTGTTTTCATGGATGGAATCGATGACTTACATAATGAACACTGTGACTCCTGTTGTCTCGGTAGGGTTGTCAAAATCCTTCGTCTGTTGTGTCATATTGTCGAACACAATATCGTAAAGAGTGTACAATCCCCTTCATTAGTACGTTTACAGGAGCTCGTCATATAGCCTAGGTACAGTCCCCTCAACTAGTGAGTTTACAGGAGCTCGTCATATAGCCTAGGTACAGTCCCCTTCACTAGTGCGTTTACAGGGACTCGTCATATAGCCTAGGTACAGCCCCCTTCACTAGTGCGTTTACAGGAGCTCGTCATATAGCCTAGGTACAGTCCCTCACTAGTGCGTTTACAGGGACCTGTCATAAGCCTAGTACAGCCCCTTCACTAGTGCGTTTACAGGAGTCATATAGCCTAGGTACAGCCCCTCTGACTTAGTGCTTACAGGAGCTCGTCATATAGCCTAGACAGTCCCCTTAGAATGAAAACAAACACAGCGCTGCCACACTGCACAAAAACCCGACGAGCCCCTGTAAACGCCCATGAAGGACTGTATCTGTACTATACATTTCCCTCAGCACTCACACCTCTAACTTTGGTGCTGGTACGACCCTTGGCCTCATGTCCATCGTCTGTGCTGAATAAAAACGTATCACATCAAGTCTTCACCCCCTTATCTGTGGTGCCTCATAGGGGTTGCTTACGAGACAAGATGAAGGTGGAAACATTATCGACAAAGGTCTTCTACTGTTTGTTATCCAGCATAAAGGAAATCTCAGTTCATAATACTCGAAGCCTCTAAAAAAAAACACCTTTTGAAGTTACTTAAGGAGAGACAACAGACAGAATCGGTGCCCTCATATGCCTCCACCCCTGCCGCCCCAACCTCTGTTTATCAGAACGCAGCTTAAAAGAGGCAGTACAGCGAACCCGTTTCTGAGTATTGCTTTGTTCCATCCAAGGTCACTATCAGGCTCATCAGAAGCTTCTCGGTATGCTGGTTACAGAGCTTTCAAGTTTTAAATGCATTAGGTCTTAAACTCTGTTCGGCCAATAAAAAAAAAATCAAAAGCATCCATTTACTCCTGCCAGTGTAACAGTCCAGAGAGGAAATTCCGGTACTGCAGGTGTCCACATAAAGTATCAATAGAGTAAATAACATTACCTCAGCGTAACTATCATTTACAACATGACCAATACCTCTTGTTAAACACACCGAGAATCAAAGGTCACACCACTCAGACATACAACCAGACGATATGATCACAGTACTTAGGAGTCAGGGAACGTTTACACCACTGATGAGTACTAAAGACAATGTTGAGGAGGTGAGTGTGTGTACAGGTGGTGAGTGTGTGTACAGGTGGTGAGCGTGTGTTGAGTGTGTACAGGTGGTAAGTGTGTACAGGTGTGAGTGTGTGTTGAGTAGGTGTGTACAGGGAGGTGTGTTGAGGTGTACAGGTGAGTGTGTGTACAGGTGGTGAGCGTGTGTTGAGTGTGTACAGGTGGTAAGTGTGTACAGGTGGTGAGTGTGTGTTGAGGTGTACAGGTGGTGAGTGTGTACAGGTGGTGAGCGTGTGTAAGTGTTACAGGTGGTAAGTGTGTACAGGTGGTGAGTGTGTGTTGAGGTACAGGTGGTGAGTGTACAGGTGGTGAGCGTGTGTTGAGGTGTGCAGGTGGTGTGGACAGATGGAAACAAACCACAGTAAATACAGGTGGTAAGTGTGTACAGGTGGAGAGTGTGTGAGTGTGTACAGGTGGTGAGTGTGTGTACAGGTGGTGAGGTGTGTTGAGGTGTACAGGTGGTGAGTGTGTACAGGTGGTGAGCGTGTGTTGAGTGTGTACAGGTGGTAAGTGTGTACAGATGGTGAGTGTGTCAGGTGGTGAGTGTGTAAAGTGTATACCAACCAAAGAATACGAAGAAAAGAAAGAAAAGAAGAAGAAGAAGAAGGTGTCATGGCATCAGTCTAACACAATGCCCGGTAAGCGACACTGGAGAATCACTAGACACGTTTGATTCCGGCTCACAAGTTAATACTCCAAACTCGTCCTTCTGGTCGTCTTCGAGGGTGACATTAACTCATTCACTCACTCATTCATTATTCATTCATTCATTTTCACTCACTCACAAAGCATCAAATGTTTGTCCGCGTGAGTAAAATTGTAAATTGGATTGTCATAATTAGAATCGTGCTGGAACCGAAAAACCCCCCTCTCTCTCTCTCTCTCTCTCTCTCTCCACCAGAGCAAGAACAAACACCTTCAACCTCTCCCATACTTTTCAAAACACAGAAACCAAAAAAAAAAAAAAAAAAAATCCTTATCAGGTTCACAACACCAACGAACCCAACAACAAATGAATCCAACCTTTTTCACATACGACCCCAAGACGACAAAAAACTCCACTAACGCACACAAAGAAACCCCCTTTAATGAACTAAGTATTATTCGATTATACCAAACTTCCTTAACCACTAACTCCAACCTATAATTCCTTCTTTCATCTAATAATCTATAATTTACGAAACAGTGAACCATTGTTATGTTTCTCATGGCTAAACCCGACGCGAATCTAGTGGTGTGATGACAAGGCTTCAGAAGTTCATATTACACCTAATTTTCGAAGCTTTGGTAGGGATTTGTGTGTTTTTCCGTGAGAAGCAAGTGTGTGTGTGTGTGTGTGTGTGTGTGTGTGTGTGTGTGTGTGTGTGTGTGTGTGTGTGTGTGTGTGAGTGTGTGTGTGTGTGTGTGTAAAGTAACTGAGACAAGATGAATGAAATAATTGGAGCGAATGAATGAAACATATATTGAATGAAGCTTCTAATATACCGACATAAATGGAACGAAAGTACAGAAACAATAACAGAGAAGAACCAGATGATAGACAGTAATGACCATCACAGCTGATTCTGTTTACCATAATCAGCTGTGGCGGCCATTTTCAAGCGTATGTGAGATGCGTATTAAACTGAATCCAGAGAGAGAGTTATCTTTTAAGCCTCTAGTGTCGAGGAGTGTATTTGTCATGCGTACCGCGACAGTGATACGCATTTGACAAGCCAACCACCTATTAGCTTGTTAGGTGCAGTAAGCATATATATGTCTCATTAACACATTGTTACAGTTTTAATTGGAGTCGATAAACGTAGTAGGTGATGACAGTGCTCAGCGAGGCGTGTGATTTAAGGTGTCTTGTGTAGTGTGTAGCAGTGAGGTGTAGCAGTGAGGTGTAGCAACGAGGTGTAGCAGTGAGGTGTAGCAGTGAGGTGTAGCAGTGAGGTGTAGCAACGAGGTGTAGCAGTGAGGTGTAGCAGTGAGGTGTAGCAGCAGGTGTAGCAGTGAGGTGTGAAAATGAGGTGTAGCAACGAGGTGTAGCAGTGAGGTGTAGCAGTGTGGTGTAGCCAGGAGGTGTGCGTGAGCGAGGTGTAGGCATGAGGTGTAGCAGCGAGGTGTAGCAGGGAGGTGTAGCAGTGTGGGTGTAGCAGTGTGGTGTAGCAGGAGGTGTAGCAGTGAGGTGTAGCAGTGAGGTGTAGCAACGAGGTGTAGCAGTGGGAGGTGTAGCAGGAGGTGGCAGCGAGGTGTAGTAGTGAGGTGTAGCAGCGAGGGTAAGTAGTGAGGTGTAGCAGCGAGGTAAAGAAGAGTGGTGTAGCAACGAGGTGGGAGAAAGAGGTGTAAAGCGAGGTGTAGCAGTGAGGTGTAGCAGTGTGTGATATAGGTGTAGTGTGGGGATAAGAGCAAGTGGAGCCACTGGTGTTGAAGTATACTTGTAAGAGGGTGTATAGTGAAATATGTGGTAAGAGGGTGTATAGTGTGAAATATGTGGTGTAAGAGGGTGTATAGTGTGAAATATGTGGTGTAAGAGGGTGTATAGTGTGAAATATGTAGTGTATTTTAGCAAGAAATAGTGTGTCTCAGTATGAAGGTGTAGTTAGCGAATGACGTAATGCAGAAGCGGCGTGACGTAATTCTGGGATTCGTAATGAGTTCGGAAGCAGTGAGGAGAGGGTAGGGGTAGGTAGGGGAGGGAGGGAGGGAGGGGAGGGGAGGGGAGGAGGAGGGTATGGTAGGGGTAGGGGAGGAGGGTAGGGTAGGGGTAGGGGGAGGGGAGGGTAGGGAGGTAGGAGGTAGGGAGAGGGTAGGGTAGGGAGGAGAGGGAAGGGGGTAGGTTGGAGGGGCGGTGTGTAGTGAAGTGGGTGGTCTGGTTCCCTGAGGCTGGAGTAAGGCGTGTGTCATGTTTAAGCCACCCAGCGCCACCCACCCTCTGCCTTTACCACCACCACAACCCAGCACCGCCCCCTGCCTCTACCACCACCACCCAGCGCCACCCTCTGTCTCTACCACCACCACAACCCAGCGCCACCCACTGTCTCTACCACCACCACAACCCAGCGTCACCCACTGTCTCTACCACCACCACCATCCAGCACCACTATCCCGCTGCTTACAACCACCACCACCCACAACATACAGTCAACATATGGGTGACTACCAGGTGAAGCAACCGAGAGAGAGAGAGAGAGAGAGAGAGAGAGAGAGAGAGAGAGAGAGAGAGAGCCAGGTAACTCACACAGGTATGGTAGGCCAGTGTGAAGACGTCATCCATCAGAGTGGTGACGTGAGAGACACAAGCCTCCTCACGTCAACAGGATTAATTATTATACCACCTTTTCAAAACCGATTCCCGTGACGTGTGGCTTTATTTACCTGACTTACACCCTGAGTACCTGTGTATACCTGTAACACTTGTAAACACCTCTGTTGACTTGTTTACACTCAGCAGTACCTTTGTTTACCTGTGTTCATCAAAATGTTCTAGACGTTTACTCATATTCACCAAAAAAGTCATTTACGCGTTCACCACCATCTGTTGTTCACCACTGTTCACCACTCTGATCGTGAACAGTTCCGGGAGAGGAGGGGAAGGTCAGGTAGGGAGGAGAGGGGCAGGTAGGCAGGTAAAGGGGTAGGAACTAATGAGGGTATGAACAGGTAGGCTAAGCTAATGACTAACTAAAAGATAATTAAACCATACTTAACGACAAGACGCTTCCAACGAGCGCCAACCAACCAACAGGCCGTCCCAACCAATCAGAAGAGAGCAATCACCATGTACTCAGCTAACTACCCCCAACCAATCAGAAGAGAGCAATCACCATGTACTCAGCTAACTACCCCTAACCAATCAGGAGAGAGCAATCACCATGTACTCAGCTAACTACCCCTAACCAATCAGGAGAGAGCAATCACCATGTACTCAGCTAACTACCCCCAACCAATCATTGATTTACAAATGATGTACAAGTAACATAAGTGACAAAATATGACATATAATAATTAGGTGTTGATAATTTTTACAATGGTTGGGACTGGCCTTTTGTAGCAAGTTCGTGCTCGTATGGGCTGGATGCGGTTGGGCAAAAATACGTGGCCAGGACAGTAGCTTGGGGCTGGATAGATTCATGGATGATAGAGAGTGGTAGTAACTCTCGACAGGAGCTGCCATGCACATTGCACAGGCCAACCGGCCTATTGCAGACCTCTTATTTTCTTATGTTCTTATGTTCAATCAGGAGAGAGCAATCACCCTGTACTCAGCTAACTACCCCCAACCAATCAGGAGAGAGCAATCACCATGTACTCAGCTAACTACCCCCAACCAATCAGGAGAGAGCAATCACCCTGTACTCAGCTAACTACCCCCAACCAATCAGGAGAGAGCAATCACCATGTACTCAGCTAACTACCCCCAACCAATCAGGAGAGAGCAATCACCCTGTACTCAGCTAACTACCCCCAACCAATCAGGAGAGAGCAATCACCCTGCACTCAGCTAACTACTTCATTGATGTCTTATGGCCTTGTAATGTACCTCGACCATACAGGTTAATTGTCTCTTCACCTTGTAGAGCGGCTGTCATCACTGTCAGCTGGTATACAGGTCTTATAGTTCATGCATACAGTTATTCTTGGTAGTGTCGTGTCAGGTTAGGTTAGGTTAGGTTAGGTCAGGTTACTGGGAGTTTTCCTGCACAGAATTTATCGCTAAGGAAAAATATTACACTAGTCGGGCCCCTGTGTGTGTGTGTGTGTGTGTGTGTGTGTGTGTGTGATTCTGGTGAGATTTCCGGACACATGTACGTAAGTAGTGTACGTGTGTGTAAGTAACGTGTGTAAGTAACGTTCACAATTTCCGGTTTATATCTGAAAATGTATGTATGTATGTATGTATGTATGTATGTATGGTCCTTAGTCCTAATAAACCTCCTAACTAAGTAATGCATCATATTTTTTTTCATTAGAACTAGTAGGACTGGGGCCTGGTAGGACTGGGGCCTGGTAAGACTAAGGGCCTGGTAGGACTAAAGGGCCTGGTAGGACTAAAGGGCCCTGGTAGACCAAAGGCCTGGGTAGAACTAAAGGGGCCTGGTAGGACCAAAGGGGCCTGGCAAAAAGGGCCTGGTAGGACCAAAGGCCTGGTAGGACTAAGGGGCCTGGTAGGACTAAAGGGCCCTGCCTGGTAGACCAAAGGGCCTGGTAGGACCAAAAGGGGCCTGTAGTAAAGGGCCTGGTAGGACTAAAAAGGGGCCTGGTAGGACTAAAGGCCTGGTAGAAAAAGAAACCCCATTTCACCAGATAAGAAGCAACTACGGATGTGAACGAGACACACACAAACACACACACACACACACACACACACACACACACAAGAGCCACCTGACAGGAGAAAACCGAACTACGAATGACAATATTACCTAAACTCCCACCATAACAGAATCAAAACAAAGGAGTCAACGAGACGATAATACAACACCATCAAACACCACACCACCATACACACACCACCATCATATACACCACACACCTCACCATTATACACACCTTTACAGTATTTGATTTAGGTGATGAAATGAGACAAGATTGAAGTTTTCGTCACACTCTGAGAATGTAAATACGAAAATTGTGGGATTTGATTTGATGTGAGTTTTGATAAAGCCATGATTTAATGTGCCATTGTTTTCCTGGGAACTTTACTGATAAAACTGAATCCACTTGATGCTATTGGTGAGGAACTGATTTGGTTGTCTTGGTAAATTATCTCAAGGAAATGGAATATTGCTATTATTTATTACCTCTCTCTCTCTCTCTCTCTCTCTCTCTCTCCTGGTGTAAGGTTAAGCTAGGTTAGATATTGCTAAACATCACCTCCATATACCACCACAACAGCCGAAAATTATATCAAATATAAACATACGACACAAGAAATTGTTCCTGAACACAGAGGAAGAAAATTTTTGTCCCAATATGACCCAACAATGGAACAATTTTGGAACTTTTTTTTTTATATATAAGATGGATGTTTGTACAATAATGTGTGGTGGAGTGGGAAGAACGGCCACTTAAAGATCATTTCCCGTTCTTTCGTTCGAGGGACAAGGAGGGATTGATGGTGTCGCGTGATTGCTGTGGTGTGTAGACAATGTATATTGAAAGTGTGGTTTTATGGTATGTTATTGACGCTCTGGTGGCAAGATGAGGTACTGATGTTCTGTTATTGACGCTCTGGTGGCAAGATGAGGTACTGATGTTCTGTTATTGACGCTCTGGTGGGAAAATGAGGTACTGATGTTCTGTTATTGACGCTCTGGTGGCAAGATGAGGTACTGATGTTCTGTTATTGACGCTCTGGTGGGAAAATGAGGTACTGATGTTCTGTTATTGACGCTCTGGTGGCAAGATGAGGTACTGATGTTCTGTTATTGACGCTCTGGTGGGAAAATGAGGTACTGATGTTCTGTTATTGACGCTCTGGTGGCAAGATGAGGTACTGATGTTCTGTTATTGACGCTCTGGTGGGAAAATGAGGTACTGATGTTCTGTTATTGACGCTCTGGTGGCAAGATGAGGTACTGATGTTCTGTTATTGACGCTCTGGTGGGAAAATGAGGTACTGATGTTCTGTTATTGACGCTCTGGTGGCAAGATGAGGTACTGATGTTCTGTTATTGACGCTCTGGTGGCAAGATGAGGTACTGATGTTCTGTTATTGACGCTCCTGATGTATTGACGCTGGCAAGATGAGGTACTGATGTTCTGTTATTGACGCTCTGGTGGCAAGATGAGGTACTGATGTTCTGTTATTGACGCTCTGGTGGCAAGATGAGGTACTGATGTTCTGTTATTGACGCTCTGGTGACAATGTGAGGTACTGATGTTCTGTTATTGACGCTCTGGTGGCAAGATGAGGTACTGATGTTCTGTTATTGACGCTCTGGTGGCAAGATGAGGTACTGATGTTCTGTTATTGATGCTCTGGTGGCAAGATGAGGTACTGATGTTCTGTTATTGACGCTCTGGTGACAATGTGAGGTACTGATGTTCTGTTATTGACGCTCTGGTGGCAAGATGAGGTACTGATGTTCTGTTATTGACGCTCTGGTGACAATGTGAGGTACTGATGTTAGTAACTTTATTTTAACATCAAGGAGTGAATGTTTGATGCCGTCTATTAAACAGGAAAACAAATACACAATCATCCACATAGGTCTTGTCGCCTCTCTTGAACCACGAACCCTAAAGATTCAGGCTCGTGAATCCCGAACCCGAAGCATTTATAGATAGAGGAATATATTAACGACTACTGCTTCGGATTCGCAAGTCTGAATCTCTGCGGGTTCGTGGAGCACCAAGAGTGATAATACCACATTTATTCACTATATAACTTTTATTATTCACGTCATTCACTTTTATATTCTTCTACACATCAAAGACAAGTTTAAATCATGTTCATTATATTTTCCTGCGTCTTTATGAAGTGTTTTTTGTGGGACCAGGAACAGTAACTAGGTATTATGGCCCGACTTGTGTCCTGGGGGTCACAGGTTCGAGCCCCGGGCACCCTTGGTTCACCCAGATGTAAATAGAATACCTAACTTTCATGGTGAGGGAAGTCTTGTGTAAAGTGTGTGTGTGTGTGTGTGTGTGTGTGTGTGTGTGTGTGTGTGTGTGTGTGTGCAAAAAGTATGCCTCACCTTTACCTACTTACCTATGGACTCCCCCCCTACCTACCTACCCCTCACCTCTCCCTCACCATCTAAAACATTATCACTTTAGGTCAATGAATCGCAGTTAATTATATGAATATTGAGGAAAAACGAGAGAAAATTAAATCCTCGTTGTGTTAAAGATATTTTGTAACCACCCAATTTTCACCCGTATATATAGAGCGAATTTGTGAAACTACAAATAGAAAGACTAATCATAAAGTCATTTGTCTACAGAAATAATACAGACATTGGATTATATTTTGGGGTATTTTGTATTTCCCTGTATGTTTCTGTAACTGTGATAGAAAGTCTCTAATTACAGGTATATATAGAAGTGAAACAGGTAAGAATTTCCTTGTTTTAATCTCAGTATCAACGTTAAAGTAGGTTTAATATGGTTTATATGACATTAAACCAATATATAAAACTAATTCTAAAATAAGTTACTGAGACGCCATCTACCGGGTTTTTTTTTTTGCACCTGTGACACCGTTCATCATAATACGTCGTGGTTTCATTGTTCTTATAACGAAGGTCAGGGACGTAATGGCGCTCACGGATTGTAAATAATGAATGATGTTATATGTCGCACTTTACTGCCGAGATAATCTATGAGTGCCTTCTATTTTCTGAGTGTATTCTTGAGGCAACCTTGTGTGATGTGGTTTATCGACCTGTTTTAAGTTTGTTTACACCTGAGAAAACTTGATTAAAAAGACGTGAACAGGTTAAAAAAAAAAAAATCTTTCCCCCACGAGGTAATGTTTACAGGTCCTCAGCTCTTCCTCACAGCTCACGAGAAACTAGCTGCCCAGCTTTTCCTCACAGCTCACGAGAAACTAGCAGTCTTAACACCACACAAATATATTTAACCCCTAGTAACAAGGGACGGAAAATAATAACATTTAACTTCCAAGAGCAGAGGTGAAATTTCCCCCTAACCTGTAATCTTGTCAACCCACCTGTAATTAAGCGCTACAAAAACAGACGTCACTTCTGCCTAAACAATACAGAAGTTAAGGTGCTGCTGTAGTGACTGTACCGCTGATTACACACGCACACCATTTTGCCCTGTACTACTTTCCCAGAGGTATAGTGTAGACTCCTCACTATCACCACAGCTACTTCTCATCACCACTACTATCACCATACCTACTGATATCACCTTTACCACCACAAAAGACACCACTACCCTCATCACCATCACCCTCACCATCACCACTACCCTCATCACCATCACCACTACCCTCAACACCATCAACACCATTACCACAACACTCACTCTTAACTGTATCCAGTGAGGGTAATTACACCGACCTTTAACTACCACTTAAGCTACAGCTAACAAGGCTAAACAACCCTTCAATAATCAGTTACTAAATTCATATATAATGGACATATAAAGCTATTTGTAAAGGCAGGTAAAGTCACCAACCAGGTAAAGTCACCAGCCAGGTAAAGTCATCAGCCAGGTATAGTCACCAGCCAGGTAAAGTCACCAGCCAGGTAAAGTCATCAGCCAGGTATAGTCACCAGCCAGGTAAAGTCACCAACCAGGTAAAGTCACCAGCCAGGGTAAGTCACCAGCCAGGCAGTCACCAGCCAGGTCACCAGCCAGGTCATAGTCACCAGCCAGTAAAGTCACCAGTAAAACCAGCCAGGTAAAGTCACCAGCCATAGGTATAGTCACCAGCCAGGTCACCAGCCAGGTAAAGTCACCAGCCAGGTAAAGTCACCAGCCAGGGCAGTCACCAGCCAGGTAAAAAGTCACCAGCCAGAAAGTCACCCAGGAGGTGAAGTCACCAGCCAGGTAAAGTCACCAACCAGGTAAAGTCACCAGCCAGGTAAAGTCACCAGCCAGGTAAAGTCACCAGCCAGGTAAAGTCACCAGCCAGGTAAAGTCACCAGCCAGGTAAAGTCACCAGCCAGGCAGTAGACGTAGCATAATAAACTTTGAAGAAAATATATTAAATTAATCTTACTCCCGGCGGCGAGCATTATAAGTCCGTGAATAAGACTTGTTAGTATAGGTTAGGTTAGGTTAGGTTAGGTTAGGTCAGGTCAGGTCAGGTTAGGTCAGGTCAGGCCAGGTCAGGCCAGGTTAGGTTAGGTTAGGTTAGGTTAGGTTAGGTTAGGTCAGGTCAGGTCAGGTTAGGTCAGGTCAGGTTAGGTTAGGTTGAATGTAAACAATAACCATATACTCATTACTAACTTATATTTCTAGGCCACCAAGTACCATTCTAGTACCCATAGAGTAAAACCTCTATTTAAGGAACTATAGAAAAAAAATACGTTATATCGAGGGTCCATATGTGTAAAACCCACCATATAACGAACTACACATTGATAAAAATCCCTTATAA
>NW_024751987.1:100000-117500 GCF_018991925.1 Homarus americanus
TCTCTCCATCATATAAAAGGGAAGTCTGAAAAAACAACATTGTAATTGCTTATAGAGAGAGATTGTAACGTCTCTATTAGGGTTGGGTTAGGTTAGGTCAATAACTTAATGAGGATTTATCAACAGGTAAGTGCTATTACCTGTACATGACAGCCAATGACGTGTAGCACTCTTAAAACACTTCGTGCAAAACTAAAATAACCTTATTACATTTTATTAACACAGATGGATTTTTTTTTCTCTTACCTGACATTCATATTATATCGAGGAATTAATTAACAGTTACCTAATGTATCATAAACAAAGGCCTGAGGGTTTTCTATATCATTAATAAATTCACTGTTACGAAGACCACCTCATAATATTTACTTGAGCTGTGATAAAGGAGAGAGGTGCCCAGATGTTGGCTATATATTACTTATATATCAACATCATCTATACTTCAGGGTCCAGCCGCCTACAGCTATGGATACAGACAGAAAAAAAAAGTTAACAGATTGACAGATGAAGGATGGAGGGAAGGGGGCGGCTTGTTGCATGCATCTTTTGGTGTCATCTGCAATAACTTATTCATTTCCAAAACTATAACTTGCTGGATTGGATTCGCATTGAAGTTATTGGTAAATTGACATCGAAATGCTTTAAAAGTAATACCATACTAACCTTTAAACATCAAGCAACCTTAACTGAAGTATTGTAAATGTTGTAGGTTTATAACATGTCTATAACATCCTTTAACATGCCAATGAAACTTCCTTCACACACTAAACATCCTGACCTAGTGTTGTCGTGAGGGCGTCTGCAATAATGTTATCTTCTCCTTTAACCTAAGATGAGGCGCTACTTTACCTCAGCCCATAAACTTGTTCGGGTTAGTGATGCTTCCTCTCACCTCTCTGCCCCCGCCATTAACAGCACCAACTTCGTGACTCTATGTTTAATGACAACAACACTGTACGTAGCTGTTGTGGATGCCGCCCTGTTAGCTGGTGTGGTTGCTCTCCTGTTAGCTGGGGTGGATGCTGCCCATTAGCTGGTATGGATGCTGCCCATTAGCTGATGTGGATGCTGCCCTGTTTACTACTGTGGATGCCACCCTATTTACTACTGTGGATGCCACCCCGTTAGCTGGTGTGGATGCCGTCCTGTTAGCTGCTGTGGATGCCGTCCTGTTAGCTGCTGTGGATGCCACCCTGTTAGCTGCTGTGGATGCCGTCCTGTTAGCTGCCGTGATGCCGCCCCTGTTAGCTGGTGGATGCTTTTCGCCCGTTAGCTGCTGTGATGCCACCGTTAGCTGCTGGGCGATGCCACCCCTGTGAGCTGCTGTGATGCCACCCTGTTAGCTGCTGTGGATGCTGTCCTGTTAGCTGCTGTGGATGCCGTCCTGTTAGCTGCCGGTGGATGCCGTCCTGTTAGCTGGTGGATGCCGCCCTGTTAAATACTGTGGGATGCCACCCTGTTAGCTGCTGTGATGCTGCCCTGTTAGCTGCTGTGATACCGTCCTGTTAGCTGGTGGATGCTGCCCTGTTAGCTGCTGTGCTACCCTATTCTGCTGCTGTGGATGCCACCCTCGTTAGCTGCTGTGGATGCCGTCCTGTTAGCTGCCGTGGATGCCGTCCTGTTAGCTGCTGTGATGCCGCCCCTGTTAGCTGCTGTGATGCCGTCCTGTTAGCTGGTGGATGCCGCCCCTGTTAGCTGCTGTGTGATGCCACCCTGTTAGCTGCCGTGATGCCACCCGTTAGCTGCTGTGATGCCGCCCCTGTTAGCTGCTGTGATGCCGCCTCGTTAGCTGCTGTGGATGCCGTCCTGTTAGCTGCTGTGGATGCCACCCTGTTAGCTGCTGTGGATGCCGTCCTGTTAGCTGCTGTGGATGCCACCCTGTTAGCTGCTGTGGATGCCGCCCTGTTAGCTGCTGTGGATACCACCCTGTTAGCTGCTGTGGATGCCGCCCTGTTAGCTGCTGTGGATGCCACCCTGTTAACTACTGTGGATGCCACCCTGTTAGCTGCTGTGGATGCCGCCCTGTTAGCTGCTGTGGATGCCACCTGTTAGCTGCTGTATGTGATGCCACCCTGTTAGCTGCTGTGATGCCGCCCTTGTTAGCTGCTGTGATGCCACCCCTGTTAGCTGCTGTGGATGCCGCCCCTGTTAGCTGCTGTGATGCTGCCCTGTTAGCTGCTGTGGATGCCGCCCCTGTTAGCCGCTGGGGGATGCCGCCCTCACTCCCACCTCACCCCACCCCACCCACAACATACATTTTCATAATCTCTCTCATTTCAACACCTCAGAGAATCTTTTTACCACCCCGCACCTTCACACGTATAAATGTTGCTTCCTCCCTGACCTTAGTTTACTCCCCTGACCTCAGTTTAATTAACATATTTCCTGTCATAGCCAAAACCATTCCTGACACACCTGACGAACTTGATACACAGGTAGGAGTCCAGATCTTAATTAAAAATATGTGGGAGGCTCCATATTGTAATGTTTCTTTTTTATTCACCTGAGACGTTCTAACACCTTCCGCCTATTCTTCCTGTAACATTCTAACACTCCTTATTCTTCCTGTAACATTCTAACACTCCCTATTCTTCCTTTTAACAGTCTAAGTTCTTTCTACTCCTCATCTAACATTCTAACACTCTTTCCTACTCTTCCTTTCAACATTCTAATACTCCTTCTCACTCCTCATTTAAACATTCCAACACGCCTTCCTACTCCTCTATCATGCTAACACCACCTTCCTACTCTTACTTTCAACATTCTAAACATTCTACCTACTCCTCATTTTAACATTCTAAACACACCTTCCTACTCCTCATTTAACATTCAAACACCCCTTCTTACACTTCCGTCAACATTCTAACAATCTTCATTATAACATCAGGTGATCTAAGAACATCGCCACACATTCTAACATTCTACATCCCTGGTCCTCACACCCTTGCGAGCCTGAGGGTGACGTTCATCCCATGGGGCCCAATGACATTCTTCAAGCCTTCGACCTGCGGCTGTGGGAGGGGGGGGGTCATGGAGGAGGAAGGAGGGAGGGAAGGAAGGAGGGGAGGATGGGAGACAGAGAGAAGGAAGAGGAGAGAAGGATGGAGGGAGAGAAGGAAGAGGGGAGGGAATAAGGGAATGGAGAAGTAAGAGGCGGGAGCAGTGGGGGAGAGGGGAAGGAGTGAGGAAAAGAGAAAAGAGAGTGAAAGAAGGAGAGAAAGAAAGGAAGAAAGAGAGAGAAGGAAGGAACAGGAAGGGAGGGAAGGAGTAGAGAGAGAAGACTACCCCCTCACCCCCCCTTAGTGTTTTATTACGAAGGGCTGTTCATGCGCCGCTGCAATAAACCAGTAATTAAGAAGTAAGGAACGAGTTTTGCCCTGGCTCTATGCAACTCTGTAATGACTGGCTCTATGCAACTCTGTAATGACGTGTTTGGCTATTTTTATTAGACTAGGATATACGGAGTCAACATGTGCTATTGGGTGTTCGTGTTTTCACAATACGTACACACACACACACACACACACACACACACATACATAATATGACACACATTACACACACACACACACACACACACACACACACACACACACACGAACTACTGAGGTTTATATGCCGAGAAACACGTATTACCTGTATGTATGACTTATGTGTGTGATGGTGTGTGTATGTATGTATGTATGTATGTATGTATGTATGAGAGGAGGTTCACACAAGGAGCTGAATAAAGATGAGGGAGCCTGGCTGTGGAGGGAGCCTAGCCGTGGAAGGAGCCTGGTCGAGGAGTTTGCTGTGGAAGGAGCCTGGCCGTATAGGAAGCCAGCTAATATTAGGATGAGGTGGTGGTCGGGGTTGTGTAGAGAGGCTGCCATATTAGTGCACCAACTGTCACCCCACTCTGGCCACCCCTGTTAGTTCCCGGCCGGCCACCACGATCCACCACCTCTCCCCCCACCGCCGACACAGTGGCTCAAGAGTGGAAGGTGAACACTCAATGGTGTTCTTGACAGATGGAAGGAGAGAGAGAGAGAGAGAGAGAGAGAGAGAGAGAGAGAGAGAGAGAGAGAGACCTCACCCAGTGTGTAGAGTATCTGAACATGATGCATACATTTTTATTCCCACAGACACAGATGATGATGCTGGCCCGAGCGGGAAGACACACACACACACACACACACACACACACACACACACACACACACACACACACACACACACACACACACACACACACACACACACACACACACACACACACACACACCATTAATACAATGATAAACTTCATGTCAAATTTTATAATTTTACCTTTGCAGTAATTAAGGTTATTAGTTGAATCTACCTTAGGATATATCATAGTGACAGCAGCGGCCCATCATATTACAGGTAAATACAGGTGAATATAAGTAAATACAGGTAAATACAGGTGAATACAGGTGAATACAGGTAAATAAAGGTGAATACAGGTGAATACAGGTAAATACAGGTAAATATAAGTAAATACAGGTAAATACAGGTGAATAAAGGTGAATACGAATACAGGAAAAATAAAATACATAAATATAAGTAACTATAGGTAAAAGAATACATGAATACATGAATACAGTGAATACATAATATATAAAATACAGGTGAATACAGGTAAATACAGGTGAATACAGGTAAATAAAGGTAAATACAGAGACTACGTTACATAATCTTCCCAGGATGCGTCAGAATAAAATCATGTGAAGTAATTATTTTCATCGTACAGTAATATATGTATAATGATTCATAATATATGTATATGTATTATGTATGCAGGATGAGTAAAGTGATTCATATACTCAGGTAATACATTAAGGTACATTAGTTCAAGAGATGATTGAGCATACCTGTACCTGACACACATATATATATACATATATATATCACACACACACACACGTCACAACATATGCAGATGGTGGCTGTAAACATAGAGTAGTATATATTACACTTCCTTGTGTGTGTGTGTGTGTGTGTGTGTGTGTGTGTGTGTGTGTGTGTGTGTGTGTGTGTGTGTGTGTGTGTATTATTAAGGTTAACAAACAAGGTGTGTGGGAGTGACCTTGACACATTTAGCTGAGAGAGAGAGAGAGAGAGAGAGAGAGAGAGAGAGAGAGAGAGAGAGAGAGAGAGAGAGAGGAACCTGCACACACACAAACACCTTACCAGATTTTTCACTACACCCCCACCCTCTTCACTTTCCTTTCCTCCTCCTCCCCTTCTCTTTTCTCCTTCCTCCTCCTCCTCCTCCTCCTCCTCCTCCTCCTCCTCCTCACCTCTCTGATGTTAGGATATTGTTCAGGAGGAAGACACGTAACGTTCCCCTCCTGCCGACCTCCTGGGGGCGTTGATGTGCGTAGGACCTCTGCCTAGGACCTCTGATTAGGGCCTCTGTCTAGGACCTCTGACTAGGATCTCTGATTAGGGCCATCTGACTAGGACCTCCCACTACCTCGTATCACTAAGTCAGTCAGTCAGTCAGTCAGTCAGCCAATAAGTAAGTAAGTAAGTAAGTAAGTAAGTCAGTCAGTCAGTCAGTCAGTCAATAAGTCAGTCAGTCAATGCCACCGAGTCAGGACAGGTGTTCACAAGACGATCAACTTAACATGAAATAATTACCATCATTCCGTCACACCTGTGTTACCTGGCGCAGGTGTCCAATTAGGGAGTACACCTGTTCCCATTATCTAATACCATAGGAAAATATTATAGCAACATCCTACAACATCCTTCAACATCCTACAACATCCTACAACATCCTACAACATCCTTCAACATCCTTCAACATCCTGCAACATCCTTCAACATCCTACAACATCCTACAACATCCTTCAACATCCTACAACATCCTACAACATCCTTCAACATCCTACAACATCCTTCAACATCCTACAACATCCTGCAACATCCTTCAACATCCTACAACATCCTTCAACATCCTACAACATCCTACAACATCCTGCAACATCCTTCAACATCCTACAACATCCTTCAACATCCCAACATCCTACAAACATTTCCTTCTTACACACACAAGACACTTTTACCAACACCCAGGAAGACACACTCACAACTTCTTCACCCTTATGGCACCTACAGGCACAAGGGCCATAATACCCCCCACCCTCGAAGACCAACAACACACACCTACCACACTCAATCTTATGGTACTCAGGCACAATATACTTAGAATCCCCCTCCTCGAAGCAGCACAGACACTGGTCCCGAAAAGTGCATCACTCAAGTGGTGGAAATCATGGAGGAACATTCAATATAATACGTCGATTTAAATGCATTAGTGTGGCCACACAGTAACACACACACACACACACACACACACACACACACACACACACACACACACACACACACACACACACACACACACACACACACACACACACACACCTGTCCAACCTCTTGATTTGATATTGTTATTGTAATGGTTCAGGTGATGATGGTGCTATGATGGTTATGGTGTCATGGTGGTTATGGTGCCAGAGTAATAATGGCGCCTAAGGCCTCAGCACAACCACGTCACCCTCTAAGACCTCAACCCAACCACGTCACTCCCCAACCACGTCATCGCCTAAGTACCCTCCCCACACCGTCTCCTCCCCAGGGTTTCAGGTGAACGCCCCGTCCTGACAACACCTGACAACACCTGCCCAGGAGAGCGGCGGCGATTGTTTTCACACAGAGAGACGGTGGTGGTGGCAGGCCGCTGGTCACCCACCCTGGGAATGTGTCGTCTCCTCTCCCACCTGTCCCACCTGTTTTATCTCACTCTACCTGTCCCATCTCCCCACTCCTGTTCCATCTCTCCCACCTATCCCAGTATTTTGAGTAGAGAGCGTTTAGTATTTTGTTCCTGGAGAGAGAGAGAGAGAGAGAGAGAGAGAGACTACCACGCCCACACCACCACTTCTTACACACGCCCACACGCCCATCAATCTCCCAAACACACGACACAAGCAGGCAAGACTCTCATATATCTGTCAACTGTCAGACACCCTCTAGACATGTGTCAATTTCAAATACACCCACACACCTGTTAAACTCTAATACACATGCCTACACACCTGTTAATCTCTAATACTGTACACACGCCAACATGTCTGACAGCCCCCCCCCCACACGCCCACATGTCTGACATCCCCCACACGCCCACATATCAGACTAACTCCCCCACACGCCCACATATCTGACAATCCCTACCACACGCTCATATGTCTGACTGTCCCCCACATGTCTAAAGTCCCCTACACGCCCACATGTCTGACAGCCTCTCAAACGCCCACCTGTCCATCTCCCAGACAGGTAAAGCCACGCCCAACCCTCGAGTCACTCTCTCCCCATACAACCAGGTTACACTAACTCACTGAGATCAGGTTCACAACTCGTATTATTCTCGATAGTTACCCGGCGCCCCCCTCCCCCTTTACATCATTAGTAACGTGATAATTAAGGTATGTATAAACTGTTTTCGGTATTCAGGAGATAATAAGGTTTGTGTTGTGTTGTGAGAATGGTGTCCTACACACACACACACACACACACACACACACACACACACACACACAATATTTTCAGCCACCGACTGCAACTCTATTAATAAACAGTTTATTATTATTATTATTATTATTATTATTATTATTATTATTATTACACATCGTGGTGACAGACTCTACGCAACATAACTCTACGGGATAAGAACATACAACTTTACGGTGTTCATTTAACCTAACCTGATCTGACCTGACCTGACCTGACCTGACCTGACCTAACCTAACCCACAGGTGAGCCGCCTTCTTTACCTATTTCTCTTCACCCACCTCTCTCTCTTCAACAGCGAAGGGAAGGAAAGGAAGGCAGGAGAAGAGTACATAAGGCAGGATGAGAGGATAAGGAAGGGAAAAGGAAGAGAATACGTGATAGAACAATGGAAAAGAGAGAGAGAGAGAGAGAGAGAGAAATGAAGAAAGAAAAAAAAGATGAAAGATGTGGAAAAGGAAGGAAGGAAAGACGAGAGAGAGAGAGAGAGAGAGAGAGAGAGAGAGAGAGAGAGAGAGAGAGAGAGCACTACAGATCCCCAAACACACACACACACACACACACACACACACAAACACACACACACACACACACACACACACCATCTCTGGCACTGAAGAATAATGATGCCACTTAAGTGTTACCTCAGCCGAATCACTTTACGGTCACTTACACCAACCACAGACGTAGTTAAGGACGGGGGAGAGAGCCAGGTAACTACTGTACTAACACGGGTCGTGGTTACACATGTGCTTTCGTCTCTTGTTCGTGGTGATTAAGATGTTTTCCTTGTATGTGGGAATGACTGAAGGAGGGGGAGGAGGAGGTGTGGTTGGGGGGGTGGGAGGGAAGGTGTGGTGGAGAGGAAGGGAGAGGAGGTGTGGTTGGGGAGGGAGGGTGTGGTTGGGGAGGAGGTGTGGTTGGGAGGAGGGGGTGGCTTGGAGGGAGTGGTTGGAGGAGGTGGGGGTGGTTGAGGGAGGGTGTGGTTGGGGAGGTGTGGGTTGGTGAGGGCGGGGTGTGGTTGGATGGAGGTGGGGTGGGTGAGGGTGTGGTTGGATGGAGGTGGGGTGGGTGAGGGTGTGGTTGGAGGGAGGTAGGGTGGTGGAGGGGTTTGTTTCACGTTTAACTTCTACAGTATATCTCTCTTCTAACTGTATATTATTTTAATCCATGTTATTATATTTTATTTAACTTATTCTTCCAATTTTATTCTATGCCCTATGTTTGTTAGTTAATATCAGTAATTATTATCATAGTTTGTCCGATATTCTCATGTTTGTTTATCTTCCGTTTTCTATAATCAACGCCGTCCGTTTTCTAATCACCATTTTCTATAATCAACGACGTCCGTTTTCTATAATCAACGCCGTCCGTTTTCTAATCACCATTTTCTATAATCAACGACGTCCGTTTTCTATAATCAACGCCGTCCGTTTTCTAATCACCATTTTCTATAATCAACGACGTCCGTTTTCTATAATCAACGCCGTCCGTTTTCTAATCACCATTTTCTATAATCAACATCGCTTACAATATTTTTTTCTCCTCGGGGTAAAGTTATTTATGACCCAGACACAACCTTTAATGTGGCACTATATGACTCACACATCCTGAACCAACCAGAGACCTATTATTTCTTTAAATAATCTTAACTCACCTTACAACAAACTATTACACGGAAAAAAACTCCCTCCAAGTGGTGATAAAATTATAATACTCCTGTAGATAAAGAATGAAGTGATTTTGAAGTGATTTTAGTGTTAATATGTCATCATGCAGGTAGCCAGGTAAAATCCCTTCAAGGTTTGACAGGTATCAGAGACTAAAATCTTTATTGAACAGTAAAAGTTGACTATAAAAAAATATACCTGTACTTGGGGTGATCGATGAATTTCAGAATGAACACTGTGAACTCCTGTTGTCTCGGTAGGGTTGTCAAAATCCTTCGTCTGTTGTGTCATATTGTTTCAAAACCGCTATTCAAATATATCTAATCACATCATTTTACACCTTAATTAACAAATATATATAAAAGTCATTGAAAAAAATACTAAGATTTCAATATATCATCATTTAAAATACCGGCAATTATTTTTCTTTCGGTAATTCTGTATATAAGGTTAGGTTAGGTTAGGTTAGGTTAAGTTAAGGAAAGGATAGGTTAGGTTAGGTTAGGTTAGGTTAGGTTAAGGAAAGGTTAGGTCAGGTTATGTTAAGAAAAGGATAGGTTAGGTTAAGGAAAGGATAGGTTAGATTAGGTTAGTTCACGTGAGGGGAGGTGAGGTCAAGTAAGGAGAGGAGAGGTCACGTGAGAAGACAAGAGGTTGCCTTCATCTAGGTCCAGGTCACACAAGGGTCAAGAGAGATATACATAATTTTATTGACTCGTCCCAGAGCCAATTTGAATATATAATAGGAAGAGATAATAGGCTCATGATATAATGAGTCCTAATAGGCTCCCACGTCACTCTCATGTCAAGGCAGTACAGTAGAGGAGGCTCTTGTTGCTGCCGGTGTACTGCATCTCATGGCACAACACTTTTTCCAACACACCGCCAGATGTAATTGGGGTTAGGTTAGGTTAGGTTTTGAGGCAGTTTTTTTACAAATAAAATTACATTGGATTAGAGTTTTTAAATTATTATTATTATTATTATGACTATTATTATTATTATTATTATGACTATTATTATTATTACTATTACTTACTATTATTATTATTATTATTATTACTATTATTATTATTATTACTATTACTATTATTATTATTATTATCATTATTACTATTATTATTATTATCATTATTACTATTATTATTATTATTATTATTACTATTATTATTATTATTATTATTATTATTATTATTATTGCCATTATTATTATTATTATTCCTCTACACGACATAAAGAGAATGACTTTATCCTCAGAGTTTTATCATCTACCTGTAAAATCACCTTTAATTAGTGAGCACCTACATTACCGGTACACCTGACAGCTATATACCTCACTGAGACACCCAAGAACTTAACCCGGAAATAACAGACCACATCTTCCGTCACCGTGAAAAATCTTTGATATACGACCTTACTTCAAGTTAATTTTAGGGTTAATTTAGCTTGCCACGCTGGAAGATTTATATACGAGTTTGTTATAGAATATTCGATCTTATGGTATACTGATGGTAAGGTTGGTTTTCCCTTTTGTTATTAGGGGAGGGGGGTGAGAGATGAGAGTCAGGAGGTGCTAATTGTCTGGTCATGTCCGGTCTGGTTGGTTTTGGCGAAGCGAGGCCGGGGAGGTTGGGGAGGCCGGGGGGAGGCTCGGGGAGGTCGGGGAGGCTGGCGAGGCCGGGGAGGTGGGGAGGCTGGCGAGGTCGGGGAGGTCGGGGGAGGCTGGCGAGGCCGGGAGGTCGTCGGGGAAGGTTGGCGAGGCTGGGGAGGTCGGGGAGGCTGGCGAGTGTCGGGGGAGGTTGGCGAGGCCGGGGGAGGCTTTGGCGAGGCCGGGGAGAGGCGAGGTCGGGGAGGCTGGCGAGGTCGGGGAGTGTTGGCGAGGCCGGGGAGGTCGGGGGCTGGTCGGGAGGTTGGGGGTCGGGGAGGTTGGCGAGGTCGGGGAGGCTGGGGAGGCCGGGGAGGGTTGGGGGGAGGTCGGGGAGGCTGGGGGAGGCCGGGGAGGTCGGGGAGGTTGGGGAGGTCGGGGAGGTTGGGGAGGCCGGGGAGGTCGAGGGGGAGGTCGGGGGAGGCGTCGGGGAGGTCGGGGAGGTCGGGGAGGTTGGCGAGGCCGGGGAGGTCGGGGGGAGCGAGGCCGGGGGAGGTCGGGGAGCTTGGCGAGGCCGGGGAGGTCGGGGGAGGTTGGCGAGGCCGGGGGAGGTTGGGGGAGGTCGGGAAGAGGGAGGGGGGTGGGTCAGCTGGACCACCGAGTCATAAACAATGAGTCAACTAATTCGGATAGTCACAGAGTCAATTATGTTACATGATTGGTGACTAAACTTACACCATCTAACCTAACCTAACCTAACCTCCCATACCCCATAACCTCTAATGGCCTCCCATGACATCAAACAACCTCCCATAACTTCCCCTGACCTCCATATAACCTTCCACCACTACCTATTCCCACTCCATGACCTTTCATTAACATTCTATGACCAACACACCAACTTCTCATGACCTCTCGTGACCTCTCGTGACCTAGACCCATAACACGTCACCCACTATGCATACAATCATCACAATGAAAAAAAAAATTACACGAAATATATTAATTTTGTGACGTAATAATAGTTCCCACATGTTTATTCCATCAAATTCCTTCCTTAATATTTTCATTCTTTCCTGAGGGGGAATGAGTGTGGCGCCACCCAAGTCGCTGCGGAACTAATGCGATAATTGAGGAGTAGGTCGATGGGTGGTCAAAAGCCTCGCAGGCCTAGATAGAGATGAAGTGGTTTTTCTTACCTGGCCTCACCTGGCTGTACCACCTTTACCTGTGCTTGTAATTGATCACCTGAACCTTTTTTTTTGTCTTCAAGGTCTTACAAATGCCCTAGTTTTAACTTGGGATCTCTCTCTCTCTCTCTCTCTCTCTCTCTCTCTCTCTCTCTCTCTCTCTCAGTCAGACAGACAGTCAGTCACCACACCTCAGACAGTCACACATTTACTTTGAATTAGATTAGTGACTGGTATTCCTTGACAGTAATACAGTCACACCAGTCACTAAACACCAATTACAATATCTTACCTTCGGCTCAGGTATACAGGTGACGCACCCCCACCTCTACTAATTAACACCTCCACCCACGTTACCTGTAAAGAAACGAAATATAATTAGTATCACCTGAGACCAAAATATCTCAAAATTATTAACAATTATCAAGATGTTTTGTATAATTAAAATATAAATGAAGGATAAGTACCTATAATTTATCTCTGTTGATAATTTATTTTAACCTTATCAAGAAAATTTAATAATCGTAAATTTATGTTTATTACTGAAGGTGTACTGTAGGTGAGGTGAGGTGAGGTGAGGTGAGGTTAGTTTATGTTATGGAGGTGTGTGAGGGCGTGTCATCCCCCCTTCACCACAAACACCCACTAGTCTTTACCATTCGTCAAGCTGTCCCAGGATTGGTCGGTGTGGACAGGTGAGGTACAGGTGTGAATGATTCCCACAGTACCTCACTCCAGACTCCCTAAACTCATTATGGTTAGGTTAGGTTAGGTTAGCTTTGGGAAATATTCAGCTTTTAATACATACCTGGAGTAATTAGTAGCGTGTGGTCAATTAAGCCCACCTGGGGTTTTTTAGTAAATTATTTGTGAACAGGACGGAGGAGGAGAGGGGAAGGAGGGGGAAAGAGGAAGGATGAAAGGAGGGGAGGAACATAAGAACATAAGGAAATAAGGAGTCTGTAATAGTCCGGTTGGCCTGTGCATGGCAGCTCCTGTCGAGAGTTACTACCACTCTCTATCATCCATGAATCTATCTAGCCTCCTTTTGAAACTTTCCAGAGTTCCAGCACTTATTACAAAGTTGCTAAGCTTGTTCCACTCGTCCAGGAGGATAAGAAGCGAGGAGGAGGAAGAAGAGGAGGAGGAGGAGGATGATGAGGAGGAAGAGGAGGAGGAGGAAGAAGAAGACAAGGAGGAGGAGGAAGAAGAAGAAGAAGAAGAGGAGGAGGAGGAAGAAGAGGAGGAGGAATAAGAAGAGGAGGAGGAGGAAGAGGAGCCCCAAAACCAGTGGTCATACTTCTTTTGATATCTTCCCTCCCTACCTCACCTCACCCTCCCTCCCTCTCCCTCCTCCCTTCCCTCCCTCCCTCACCACCACCACACTTCTCGCCTCATTCTAAATAGTCTCCCATTTACACCCATGTATTTATGTCTCCAGGTAATGGGTGGGGGGGGGTGTGGCTCCTGACCACCATTATCGCCCGTGAAGGTGTTTAAATGGTTCCCTATCTCCACCCATATATCTCTGTCATTTGGAATATTATTCCTATGGCCAACATTTGGAGAAGTTTAAATTTTTTCTTGCAGGGTTTAATTGGAGGGGTGGGGAGGGGGTGGGGGAGGTGATGGGGTGGGTGGGGAGGGGGTATGACGTGATGGGGTATATTGTTGTTGTTTTTGTTTTTTCTGTGTTATGTTAAATGATAAGGTTAGGTTAGGTTAGGCTAGGCTAGGTTAGGTTAGGTTAGGTAAAGTAAGGTTAAGACTAGGTAGCGTTAGGATAATTAATCTCAAGGTGAAACAAACTCGGGGGGGGGGGAGCTAATCTTCAGGTGATGTATATTACACCTGTAAAACACCTTACACACACTAATTAAGATAAAACACCCAGCAAAAACACAGGTAACAACGACACATCAAACAAACAAACAAACAGTCTAACTAACCACAAGTGACCTGACCCACTATCTATGACCTCTCCACCCCTTGTTTCAACCATGACCTCTTAACAGTGGACGATAACAACAATGACCTAACTATTACCTACAAGAATTACCTTCCCCCCGAACTACTTAAAACACCTGTGATGTGTGTTAGAGGCATCTTGGTACGTAAAGACACTATGACATAAGACCTATTTTCCTTACTAGGTTTTTAAAGACCTCCTGAAGCGGCTGAGAGATGTTGTTCAAGACTAGAGGCAAAAGGCGGTCAGTAAGTTTTAAGTGCCCGTCGCCGTATAAGGTCGAAGGGGCGTAGGCAAGTGACTCGTTAGGTTTAAGTGAGCGTGTTGCAGGTAATGAACACACCAGGAACTGTCTTGTGGGGGTGAGGGGTGGGGGGTAGGGGTGAGGGGTAGGGGGGTGAGGGTGAGGGGGGATGAGGGTAGGGGTGAGGGTGGATGTGTTGTTATAGTTGATAATGTTGAAGAAGAACACGAATGGGGTTAGGTTAGGTTCATGAGGTACACCACACACACACACACACACACACACACACACACACACACACAGAACCTTGTAGACATAAACACCAAGACCTTTATGAAACCTTGATATAACATCACCTGTTCCTCTCCTCACCTGTACCTCACCTCACCTGTACCACACCTCACCTGTACCTCACCTCACCTGTACCTCACCTCACCTGTACCTCACCTCATCTGTACCTTCACCTCACCTGTACCACACCACACCTCACCTGCCCTCCTTATTAACACATCACATCATCATTCACCACCGAACAAATTAACGTAAGGTTTAATAATGGAAACTTGGATCATTTCTTTATCTAATTCAAGTCATTGGTATCGATTTTTTATTTTCGTGTTCGTAATATAACTCTCTCTCTCTCTCTCTCTCTCTCTCTCTCTCTCTCTCAGCCCCCGGGTTTAGCTGGCGTTAAAAATTTGCCTGTCCGTGGGTGGGAGAGACTGTGTCCGAATACTTACCGAGAGACTTCATTATTATTTTTTTGTGTCCTAACCCCTGTATAATGACTTTGTTTCATTGTAGTATGTCCTAACTCCTGTATAATGAATTTGTTCCATTGTACTGTCTCCCAACCCCTGTATAATGACTTTGTTTCATTGTAGTGTATCCTAACCCCTGTATAGTGACTTTGTTCCATTCAGGTTAACCATCTAGAGAATTTCCTGTTGTTTTCGATAATTCAGATCTTCAATTTACTCGAATAATCAAAGATTTTTTTCTAATTTCTACAAAGATTCCAAGATTCCTACAGCCAGGGAGGGAGTGAGGTAGTGGTAATGGCTGTAGAGGTAGAGACGTATGTACCTTGTAGTTCACAATAATAACACTAATTGGACAGGTGATGCGGATTTGTGTGTGTCGAAAGGTAGGCAGTGGAGCCACATTCCTAAATAGGTAAGGTAAGGTAAGGTAAGGTAAGGTAAGGTAAGGTAAGGTAAGGTAAGGTAAGGTTAGGTAAGGTTAGGTTAGGTTAGGTAAGGTAAGGTAAGGTAAGGTAAGTTTAGGTTAGGTAAGGTTAGGTTAGTGTAAGGTAAGGTAAGGTAAGTTTAGGTTAGGGTTAGGTAAGGTAGGTAAGGTTAGGTTAGGTAAGGTTAGGTAAGGTTTATAGGTTAGGTAAGGGTAAGGTAAGGTTAGGTTAGGTAAGGCAAGGTAGTTGTATGTTGCTAGGTTAGGTTAGTTAGGTTAGGTTAGGTTAGGTAAGGTAAGGTTAGGTAAGGTTAGGTTAGGTTAGGTAAGGTAAGGTAAGGTAAGGTAAGGTAAGGTTAGGTAAGGTAAGGTAAGGTAAGGTAAGGTTAGGTAAGGTAAGGTAAGGTTAGGTTAGGTAAGGTAAGGTAAGTAGGTAGGTAGGATGCTTGTCCTGCTTTCCTTGGGCCTAAACGTAAAACCAAGCAGACAGACATTCAGATCTACACACACACACACACACACACACACACACTGACCGCCCACATAATTGCCCACTTTACTGGACTCATAATAATATTTTCTGTATGTATATATGCAGAGTGTGTGTGGGTGTGGGTGTGTGTGTGGGTGTGGGTGTGTGTGTGTGTGTGGGTGGGTGTGTGTGTGTGTGTGTCTTCAAGGACGTAATTCTACCACCCAACAATATTTACCCCACCACCACCACTACCCCCTCCCCCCAACCAACCAACCACCCACCCCCTTCCCCCCACCACAAGGGACAGTTACCAGCTGTTCTAACCACCAACAAACAAACAAAACCACCACTACCACACACCACCATTACCACAACACCCACCATTATTCCTCCCTCTACCACACCCTCTACCACACACCTATACCACAGTGAACTAAGCCACAGCATTTGGGAAGTAAGATCAAACGAAGCTTCAGTTTAACTCAAGACAAAATCTCAGTGTCTTAATCTGTCTCAGGTAAGCTCGTGTAAGTTACCTGTTATCGAGGTCACAGGTAAGCAATTAACGGTGTGCTGGGAGGCCATCTGTTATTTACTGTTTACGCCTTGTTCCTGTTCCTCCTCCTCCTCCTCCTCCTGTTCCTCGTTCCGCCTCTTCCTCCTCCTCCTGCTGTTACTCTTCTTCCTCCTCCTCCTTCTTCTTCCTTCGTTTTCTCTCGCTATGCCTTCATTATCAATCATCATTCACCATTATCACTGCCTATACGTAACTCACTATGCCTCTCTCACTATCTATCCTAACACACACACACACACACACACACACACACACACACACACACACGACGACGACGACTATAATCAATACCAAAATACCAAAGGCAGTAGAATCCCTGACAGACTCCCATACCCGTCCATTATATCAATTACCTATATCAGGGTCACAAAGGGAACACCTAACACAACTAACTATCACATCGTCAGCCACCGTCAGCCATCGTCAGCCACCGTCAGCCACCACACTCACCTGGCTGACATTATCCTCAATACCTATAAAGAATCGAATCTTTTTACGATGGTGTTGAAACCCACTAATTCCCCGACAGAGGATTGAACACCGTCTGGGAGTCCAAATCACTACAATAACACCCGGAATTACTGTCCTTAGCGCCTTCACATTTTCCAACAGCCAATCAGGTGCCGGCAAAAACAAGGTACCATTGCGTTGGAAGGAGTTTTTTTTTATATATCTTATTGTTAAAATTTCTAATATACTTAAGTTTATTAAATTAACAAAATTAACTTAGATATTTTTAACATTAATCCCGTATAGGTACCTGGTGTGTGTGTGTGTGTGTGTGTGTGTGTGTGTGTGTGTTTTTCGTTTATTATCCATTAATTCGACGCATTTTTATGAATTTTGCATTTATCTAACCTAACCTAACCTTAAACCAGGTCTAATCAGATCAAATCAAAACCTAATCTTAAATGAGAAAATACTGACACATTATCCAATTGGCTATACAAATTGGGGGGAGGGTTAGGTGGGGGGAGAGGGTTAGGGGTGGGGGAGGAGGGTGAGAGGGGTGAGGTGG
>NW_024751987.1:122500-125381 GCF_018991925.1 Homarus americanus
TAGTAAGTGCTGGAACGCTGGAAAGTTTCAAAGGGAGGCTGGATAGATTCATGGATGATAGAGAGTGGTAGTAACTCTCGACAGGAGCTGCCATGCACAGGCCAACTGGCCTATTGCAGACTCCTTATGTTCTTATGCTAGGCCACCACACCTCACCTCACCGCACCACACCACCACACCGTGCTACACCACCACACCACATCCTGCTTACACCACCACACCACACCACCCTGTTATATACCCTGAAGCAACAGACGCTCTACCAACACACACACCCTGAGGCAACACACTCTACCAAGACACCCTAATGAAAACACACACACACACACACACCCTGACCGTAGAGCAAGAGTGATGAGCGCGCTGTTGCTGGAGGTACTTGTCCCAACTGGGCGACATATTTAACGGGTCCACATATTTAATGCAGCCTGTGTATGCATACAGTATTTCCTGGAGTTAAGAAAAAGTACAAAATAACATTGAAATAATGAGTTAATATCCTTTAAGGATTTGGGCCACCTTGTCGGACAGCTGGGCGATGGTTGGCCTCAGAGAGGGGATGCTGGATTTACCTTGCTGTATCAGCGGATACAGAGCCTCTGGCTTCTTAATCATGCACTTTCTGAGATTGCTGATTACTTTACAGAGGGAGTACACGTCGGAGGCTGGTGAAGCTATACCCTTGTGGAACAACTCTGGGGCGACCCACCAGTGTTTCTCTTGGCGGATCTTATCATCCACCGGCCTGCTGGAGCGGCTCCAACACAAAGAGGAGTCTTCTGCCGCAGAGGCTAAACAGAAATTTTGGAGGGACAGGTGTATAGTCTTGTCAACTTTACGCACAATGACATTATCGTCGCGAATGAAATTGTGGTATACACCTCGGCCGTGGATCGTGTCAACTAGATTTAACAATTGTTGCACGACTCCGAGAATACTGGCGTCATCAGGCAGCTTGGCCACCATTTGTGTCCAGTGTCTCAAGCTTTCGTCGGAGATGTACCTCGTTATAATGGCGGGGTGCTTCTCGCACAACGCCTCCACAAAAGGCACACCTTCGAGTCCCCTGAGCCGCATGAGGATGCCCACCTCCCAGTTGGCCAGGTTAGCATGGCCGTGAAAGGTTCTGAAAACCTTTATGGCGAGTCGGTGCTGATGGGGAAAAAACTTACTGCGGACCAGGTACGTTTTAGAAAATTTGTCTGACATAATCATTTTTGACATGAGACGAGTGTCCCATTGTACAAACATGGTAAAATGTCCACCGATAACAGAGTCTTGGGGCTCCTCTTCCGAGAAGCCTTGGGATTCCTCTTCCAAGAAGCCTTGGGACAGCTCTTCCGAGCTGCCCTGGGACTCTTCCGAGCTGCCCTGGGACTCTTCCGAGCTGCCCTGGGACTCTTCCGAGCTGGGACTCTTCCGAGCCCTGGGACTCTCCTTCTGAGATGTCACTGGCGAACACGGAGTTGCCGCTCCACCAATTTTCCAAAACGTAAAGGACTGCCACCAAGCAGACCAAGGCGGCAGCCACACACACGATCTGACCCACCAGTGTCGACGTCCTTACCTCTGTGAGCGTTTTAAGCACAAGTAGGAGGTCGCTCCTTTGCTGCATCTTGAGGTATCTGGTGACGAAGACGTTCACGATGGGAACGAGTTCCCACGCGGACTTGTACTGCTTAGGGTGAAGGTCAAGGGCGGGGGCCCTGAACCAGTACTTCCTCTCGTGGAGCTTCAGCACGGTACTGGACAGTTGGGTTATAGAGTCCTCCAGCGCATCGTTTCTTTGGCACTGCACCCACACCACCAGCGACACGCACAGACACGGCGCCACAATTATTAGAAGAGACTTTATCATATTTTTTCTCTATAATCAATTTAAAACTTTAATAAGTTTGTTAATTGAATATTTTTACAATTAGTGCGGTGACTTTTTGTGTACTTTGGGGATGTTAATGGTCATATTTTGACCTATATTGCCTGTTGTGGTTATTGTGGTGATGGTTGTGGTGGTGATGGTTGTGGTTATGATGGTTGTTGTGATGATGGTTGTTGTGATGATGGGTGTGGTGATGATGGTTGTGGTGATGATGGTTGCAATAGTTGTTGTGATGATGGTTGTGGTGATGATGGTTGTGGTGATGATGGTTGCAATAGTTGTTGTGATGATGGTTGTGGTGATGATAGTTGTGGTGATGATGGTTGTGGTGATGATAGTTGTGGTGATGATGGTGGTTGTGATGATGGTTGTGGTTATGATGGTTGTTGTGATGATGGTTGTGGTGATGATGGTTGTTGATGATGATGATGATGGTTGTTGTGATGATGGTTGTTGTGATGATGGTTGTGGTGATGATGGTTGTGGTGATGATGGTTGTGGTGATGATTGTTGTGGTGATGATTGTTGATGGTGATGATGGTTGTGGTGATGATGGTTGTTGCAATAGTTGTTGTGATGATGGTGATGTGTTGTGGTGATGATGGTTGTGATGATGTGGTGATGATGGTTGTGGTGATGATGGCTGGTTGAAGGTTGTGATGATGGTTGTGGTGATGATAGTTGTGGTGATGATGGTTGTGTGATGATGGTTGTGGTGATGATAGTTGTGGTGATGATGGTTGTGGTGATGATGGGTGATGATGGTTGTGGTGATGATGGTTGTGGTGATGATGGTTGTGGTGATGATGGTTGTGGTGATGATGTTTGTTGCAATTAGTTAAGTTGTGATGAGAGAGAGTGAAGTAAACAAACACAAGCACGGTCACCACCTGTCACCACTCGGCCAGGTAAACTCACCTACAGGGTCACCCAATAACACACCTTCCCACCTCCAATATATGAGCTCCAGGTAAGGTGAATATTGCCGTATACTCAGGTAGG
>NW_024751988.1:0-4090 GCF_018991925.1 Homarus americanus
GATTCATGGAACTAAAATCGAACCCGGCCCTCACAACCCAAGTCATGGCACTAAAGCGGTGCCTGGCCGTCACACCCCTGGACATGGCACTGAAGGTGTGCCCGGCCCTCACACCCCTTGTCATATACCTAAACGGGTGCCCGGCCATCACACCCCGGGTCATGGGGCTGAAGGGGTGCCCGGCACTCACACCACGGGCCATGGTTCTGGAGGGGTGTGCGGCCCTGACACTCCGGGTCATGACACTGAAGGGGTGCCCGGCCCTCACACCCGGGCCATGGTGCTGGAGGGGTGCCCGGCCCTCACACCCCGGGCCATGGTGCTGGAGGGATGCGCAGCCCTCACATACCGGGTCATGGAGCTGAAGGGGTGCCCGGACATCACACCCCGGGTCATGTCACTGAAGAGGTGCACGGCCATCACACCCCGGGTCATGGACCTAAAAGGGTTCCCGGCCCTCACACCCCAGGTCATGGAGTCGAATCGGTTCCCGGCCCTCACACCACGGGTCATGGAGCTGAAAGGGTGCCCGGCCGTCACACCCCGGGTTATGGCACTGAAGCGGTGCCCGGCCGTCACACCCCTGGCCATGACACTGAAGGTGTGCCCGGCCCTCACACCCCTGGTTATAGACCTAAACGGGTGCCCGGCCCTCACACCCCTGGTCATGGCACTGAAAGGGTACCCCGCAAACACACCCTTGGCCATGGCACTGTAGGGGTGCCAGGCCCTCATACCCCGGGTCATGGCACTGGAAGAGTCACCGACCCTCATCCAGGTCCTTAGCACTGAAGGGGTGCCCGGCCCTCACACCCCGGGTCATGTCACTGAAAGGGTGCCCGGCCCTCACTCCCCGGGTCATAGCACTGAAGGGGTTCCCGGCCCTCACAACCCAGGTCATGGCACTGAAGCGGTGCCCGGGCGTCACACCCCTGGACATGGCACTGAAGGTGTGCCCGGCCCTCACACCCCTTGTCATAGACCTAAACGGGTGCCCGGCCATCACACCCCGGGTCATGGGGCTGAAGGAGTGACAGGCACTCACACCCCGGTTCATGGCACTGAAAGGGTGCCCGGCCCTCACACCCGAGATTCACTTAGCACTGAAAAGGTGCAGTCCTCCTCCAGGTCTCATGTCATTGAAGGGGTTCACGGCCCTCACACGCCGGGTCATGGCACTGAAGGAGTGACCGGCCCTCACACCCCGGTTCATGGCACTGAAAGGGTGCCCGGTCCACTCACTCCGGGTCATGTCATTGAAGGGGTGCCCGGCCCTCACACCCTGTTTCATGGCACTGAAAGGGTGCCCGGCCCTCACACCCCGGGACATGTCACTAAAGGGGTGCCTGGCCCTCACACCCAGGGTCATGTCACTGAAGCGGTGAACGGCCCAAATACCCCGGGTCATGGACCTAAAGGGGTGCCCGGCCCTCACACCCCGGGTCATGTGAAGGGGTGCCCGGCCCTCACACCCCGGTTCACAGCACTGTAGGGTTGCCCGGCCTTCACACCCCATTTCATGGCACTGAAATAGTGCCCGGCCCTCACACCCCGGGTCATGTCACTGAAGGGGTGCCCGGCCGTCACACCCGTGGCCATGGTACTGAAGGTGTGCCCGGCCCTCACACCCCTGGTTATAGAGCTAAACGGGTACCCGGCAAACACACCCCGGGTCATGTCATTGAAGGGGTGCCCTGCCCTTATATCCCGTGTCATGGTGCTAGAGGGGTGCCCGGCCCTCACACCCCGATTCATGGCACTGAAATCGAGCCCGGCCCTCACACCCAGGGTCATGGCAATGAAGGAGTCACAGGCCCTCATATCCCGGGTCATAGCACTGAAGGGGTGCCCGGCCCTCATACCCCGGGTCATGGTGCTGGAGGGATGCCCGGCCCTCACACCCCGATTCATGGAACTAAAATCGAGCCCGGCCCTCACACCCCAGGTCATGGCACTAAAGCGGTGCCCGGCCGTCACACCCCTGGACATGGCACTGAAGGTGTGCCCGGCCCTCACACCCCTTGTCATAGACCTAAATGGGTGCCCGGCCATCACACCCCGGGTCGCAGGGCTGGGAAGGGTGCCCGGCCCTTACACCAGGGGCCATGGTTCTGGAGGGGTGTCCGGCCCTGACACCCCGGGTCATGACACTGAAGGGGTGCCCGGCCCTCACACCCCGGGCCATGGTGCTGGAGGGGTGCCCGGCCCTCACACCCCGGGCCATGGTGCTGGAGGGATGCCCAGCCCTCACATACCGGGTCATGGAGCTGAAGGGGTGCCCGGACATTCACAACCCGGGTCATGTCAATGAAGGGGTGCACGGCCCTCACACCCCAGGTCATGGACCTAAAAGGGTGCCCGGCCCTCACACCCCAGGTCATGGAGTTGAATCGGTTCCCGGCCCTCACACCACGGGTCATGGAGCTGAAAAGGTGCCCGGCCGTCACACCCCGGGTTATGGAACTGAAGCAGTGCCCGGCCGTCCCTAAGCGCACTTTGAAAGGTGTGCCGACCCTCACACCCCTGATTTATAGACTTAAACAGGTGACCGGCCCTCAAACCTCGGGTCATAGCACTGAAAGGGTGCCCAGCCCACACACCCCGGGTCATGTCATTGAAGGGGTGCCCAGCCCTCACACCCCGGGTCATGTCAGTGAAAATGTGCCCGGCCCTCACGCCCCGGGTCATAGCACTGAAGGGGTGCTTAACCCTCATACCCCAGGTCATGGTGCTGGAGGGGTGCCCGGCCACACCCAGTTATGGAACTAAATCAGCGACCCAGCCCTCACACACAGGTCATAGCACTAAAGCAGTGCCAGCCGTCACCCCTGGACATGGCATTGAAGGTGTGCCCGGCCCTCACACCCCTTGTCATAAACCTAAACGGGTGCCCGGCCATCACACCCCGGGTCATGGGGCTGAAGGGGTGCCCGGCCGTCACACGCCGGGTCATGGCACTAAAGGAGTGACCGGCCCTCACACCCCGGTTCATGGCAATGAAAGGGTGCCCGGTCCACTCACTCCGGGTCATGTCATTGAAGGGGTGCCCGGCCCTCACACGCCGGGTCATGGCACTGA
The DNA here is from genome assembly GCF_018991925.1 of Homarus americanus. NCBI lineage: Eukaryota > Metazoa > Arthropoda > Malacostraca > Decapoda > Nephropidae > Homarus > Homarus americanus. The sequence goes on from NW_024751988.1 coordinate 3,079, forward strand.
AGGAGTGACCGGCCCTCACACCCCGGTTCATGGCACTGAAAGGGTGCCCGGTCCACTTACTCCGGGTTATGTCATTGAAGGGGTGCTTGGCCCTCACACCCCGGGTCAAGTCACTGAAGAGGTGAACGGCCCTCATACCCCGGGTCATGGACCTAAAGGGGTGCCCGGCCCTTACACCCCAGGCCATGGGGTTGAAGCGGTTCCCGGCGCTCACACCACGGGTCATGGAGCTGAAGGGGTGCCCGGCCATCACACTCCGATTCATGGCACTCAAAGGGTGCCGGGCCCTCACACCCCGTGTCATGTGAAGGGGTGCCAGGCCCTGACACCCCGGTTCATAGCACTGTAGGGGTGTCCAGCCCTCACACCCCGTTTCATGGCACTGAAGGAGTGCCCGGCCCACACACCCCGGCTCATGGCACTGAAGGGGTCCCGGCCCTGACGCCCCTTGTCATGTCACTGAAGGGGTGCCCGGCCCTCACACCCCGGGTCATGGCACTGAAGCGGTGCCCAGCCGTCACACCCCTGGCCATGGCACTGAAGGTGTGCCCGGCCCTCATACCCTGGGTCATGGTGTTTGAGGGGTGCCTGGACCTCACACCCCGATTCTTGGCACTGGTGACCAAGCCCTCCACCCCCGGGTCATGGCATCAAAGGGTGCCCAGCCCTACTCTGGTTCATGTCATTTGAAGCAGTTCCCGGCCCTCACACCCCGGGTCATAGTGCTGAAGGGTTGCCCGGCCCTCATATCCCGGGTCATGGCACTGAAGGAGTGACCGGCCCTCACACCCCGGGTCATGGCACTCAAAGGGTGCCCGGCCCACACACTCCAGGTTCATGTCATTGAAAGGGTTCCCGGTCCTCACACCCCGGATCATGTCACTGATAGGGTGCCCGGCCCTCACACCCCGGGTAATAGCACTCAAGGGGTGGCCGGGCCCTCATTCCCGGGTCATGGTGCTAGAGGGGTGCCCGGCCCTCACACTCCGATTCATGGCACTGAAATCATGCC
>NW_024751989.1:0-25379 GCF_018991925.1 Homarus americanus
TGGCAGATGAAATTCAACATCGACAAATGTAAAGTACTCAGTATAGGAGATGTAAATAGGGAAACCAGATACCAGATGAACAACGATGCCATAGAGAAATCCGACTGCGAGAGAGATTTAGGAGTAATGATAAGTAGGAACCTTAAGCCAAGTAAACAATGTTTTTTTGCTCGTAACAAGGCTAATAAAAGTGCCCGGGTTCGCCCACATAAAGGGTGTTAGTTACAAGACTAGCGAGGTCATCCTAAAACTGTATCTTGCTCTTGTGAGACCATCTGGATTACGCAGTTCAGTTCTGGTCACCGTATTACAGAATGGATATAGAATCCTTGGAAAGAATTCAGAGGAGAATGACAAGACTAATCCTGGTCATTAGGAACCTTGAGTATAGAGACAGGTTAAAGCATCTTAATTTGCACTCCTTCGAGAGACGTAGAGCGAGGGGCGACCTGATAGAGGTGTATAAGTGGAAGTCAGGGCTAAACAAAGGGGACATTACAAAGGTACTCAAACTATCCAACCAGGAGCGAACTCGTAACAATGGTTTTAAGTTAGACAAATTTAGATTTAGGCGCGAAATAGGTAAACACTGGTTTGGAAACAGAGTAGTGGATGAATGGAACAAGTTACCAAATATCATCATTAAGTCGAATACGCTGAATAGCTTCAAACATAGGTTGGATGCTTATATGAGCAATAGGGGTTGGGTGTAAACGGGACTGCCCAGTATTACATGGGCCCAATAGGCCCGCTGCGAGTTCCTCCATTCTTATGTTCTTAAGGTAAGAAATATTAAAGTATTGGTTAAAAATATTGATGTGACTTTTGCTGCGGTACTGAGATTAAATATTAAGATTTTGTTTCACAGCATTGCGATTTTATACTAAGACACTATCCTCACTGGGGTACAGACAAAAGCCCCCCCGACAAAAGCCACCCAGACAAAAGCCCCCCAGACGAAAGCCACCCAGACAAAAGCCCCCTACTTTGATCGGGGTGGCTTTTGTCTGACAACAGTAAGGCAAACTATTTAATATATATATATATATATATATATATATATATATATATATATATATATATATATATATATATATATATATATATATATATATATATATATATATATATATATATATATAAAAGAGTGAGTCACTGTGCAATATGTATTTTTTGTAGGGTCACGGGGGGGTGGATGGGGGGCGGCAAACTCAAGGGCCGCCCCGGGTGGCACACACTCTAGCTACGCCACTGATTGAACTATGTAATCCAAGTGAGGTCTCACAAGCGCAAGATGTAGTTTTAAAATGTCCTCACTAGTCTTGTAACTAACACTCCTTTGTATGAACCCAAGTACTTTGTTAGCCTTGTTTCGAGCAAATACACATTGTTAACTTGGCTCAAGATTCCTACTTATCATTACTCATAAATCTTTCTCGCAGTCGGATTTCTCAATAACATCGTTGTTCGTGAGGTATCTGGTTTCCCTGTTTACATCTCCTATACTGATGACCAAGACTGAGTGACCAGGGATGAGTGACCAAGGCTGAGGAACCACGACTAAGTGACAATGGCTGTTTGAAAACGACTGAGTGACCAAGGCTGAGTGATCAAGGCTGAGTGATCAAGGCTGAGTGACAAATGCTGAGTGACAAAGGCTGAGTGACCAAGGCTGAGGGGCCACGGTTGAGTGATATCGGCTGAGTGAGCACGGCTGAGTGATAACGGCTGAGTGACAACGGGTATGTGACCAATGCTGAGTGACCATGACTGAATGACAAAGGCTGAGTGACTAAGACTCAGTGACAACGTCTGAGTGACCAAAGCTGAGTGACCATGGCTGAATGACCAAGGCTGACTGACCAAGACTGAGTGACCAAGACTGAGTGACAAAGGATGAGTGACCAAGGTTGAGGGACCACGGCTAAGTGACAATGGCTTATTGAAAACGATTGAGTGACCACTGCTGAGTGACCAAAGCTGAGTGACAAATGCCCAGTGACAAAGGCTGAGTGACAACAACTGAATGACCAAGGCCGAGTGACTAAGACTGATTGACCAAGGATGAGTGACCAAGGATGAGTGACCAAGGCTGAGTGACTATGGCTGAGTGACTATGGCTAAGTGACAACGGCTGAGTGAGCATGACTGAGTAACTATGTTTGAGTGACCAAGGCTGAGTTACAACGGCTCAGTGACAACGGCTGAGTGACAAAAACTGAGTGACCAAGGCTCAGTGACAATTGCTGAGTGACTAAGGCTGAGTTACAACCGCTGAGTGACAATGAGTAACTAAGGCTCGGTGACAGCGGTTCAGTGACAACGGCTCAGTGACCAAGGATCAGTGACAATGGCTGAATGACCAAGACTAACTTCCCCTCATTATTTCTTCCATTCTCTCTCTCCCTCTTCCAATTTCTCCCGTTATCTTCCTTCATTTTTCACTTTCTCACACTGTGGTTTTATGTCCTCCTTCTTCTCCTTTATTTCGTCTCACTCTCTCTCTCTCTCTCTTAATCTTGCACTTCAATCTCAATACCCGGTAGTTATTCCTATTGTCCGTATTTCCGTCTTTTTTTTCCGTTTGAGTTTTTTCCAATTGTCAATTCTTCTCCATTTCCATTTTTACTTCGTTCCTTTGTCTACCATTTCCCATTTTTATTCTTCCAATTCCTCTCTCTCTCTCTCTCTCTCTCTCTCTCTCTCTCTCTCTCTCTCTCTTACCTTAGCCATTTCTGACTATCTATTCTTCCTTTCAATTCTTCCTCTATCTCAATCTCTCTTTTAATCTCTGTTCTATAACTTAACTAATTCTTTCCCCCCTTTTATATATTTCTACTTTTTCCCTTTCAAACCTCCTTTCTCTTTTACCCTTATTTTACTTTCTGTTTCCTTTCATTCTCACTTTCTCTTTTATAGTTTTTCTTCTCAGTTTTCCAATTCCTCATTCAGTTATCTGCTAATCATTTGTATTTATTAACTAATCCCTTTTATTCATCTTCCAATCCGCTTTATTAATCCTCTAATCTCCTCATTACTCCTCCAATCCCCTTTAATCTCTTCTTTTCCCCATTATGTCTCTCTTAACTCATTAATCCACCCTCCCGCTTCCAATCCCCTTAAAATCCTCCCCCATATTTCATTTATCCTCCTTTAATCCCCATTAATCCTCCTCTAATCACATTTATCCGATTTCAGTCCCCTTTTTCCTTCTCAAATTCCCTTAATCCTCCTCTAATCTCATTAAGCCTTCCTCAATCCCCATAAAATCTCCTTTAATCCTCTTCTAGCCCCCTTAATCCTCCTCTAATTCCCTTAATCCTCCACGAACTCCTTTAATCCCCCTAACCTCCCTATTTCCTGCCCCGACGCCCAATAGCCCGAAGGGTCGGTTGAAGCAGATGGTCGGGGCAGATTAGGACCATCCCTCCTCGGTGACAGTCCGGGCGAAAAAGTCAAAATATCGTATCAACACTTGAGGTAATGGATGCCCTGTTTATTTTTGTAGCACGTTCCGAGGCTTAGAGAAATGCTGACCTTTTCTGTGTGAGGAGAGATAGAGTGGGGCGAGAGGGAGAAAGAGAGTGGGATGTGAAGAAATAGAAAGGGAGTGGGGTGAGAGGAGATAGATGGGAGGAAGGGGTTAGATTTGTGTGGGAGGGAGGTAAGAAAAGTGGGGTGGGGGAGAGAGGAGGTGGAGGAGGGGGTTAGATTAATGTGGAAGGGTGAGGGAGGGGTGGAGTGAGGGGCGAGAGAGAGGGATTGTTTGGGATGAATGAGTGTGAGGGTTGGGGGTGAGGGACTGGGGGAGTGGTGAGGTTGAGAGGGATGGTTGAGGGTGACGGGAATGGGAGAGATGTTTTGGGGGATGGGGGGTTAGATTGGTTGGGGAAAGGGTAAGGGGAGGGAGGGGTGAGGGTGGGAGAGGGAGGAAAGGGAAGTGGGATAAGGGAGGAAGGCTGAGAGAGAGAGAGAGAGAGAGAGAGAACACATACACCTAACATTTTAACAGCACTGACAAAAGATAAAAAAAAAATCGCATGTTTTCACTTCTAAAGAATAAAAAGTATATTGTATGCTGAAAGACGATATCCTGGAGGAATAATATTGGAAACGAGAGACAAAGACGCAGCCCATCCAATCAACTTTTCTTTCTGTCTCTCTCTCTCTCTCTCTCCGTCTCAGTCCATCTGTGTCACATTCATTCTCTCTCTCCCTCCCTCTCTCTCAGTCTCATTCATTCACTCTCTCTCTCTCTCTCTTGTTATTCTTCCACTACTCTCCGCTTACGGAGGGTGGCTGAAGGGCAGGATAGTTAACAAAGCGATCATATTAATTCATACATACAGTATTTTCGGCTTGATATAATGGATAATTACTTTCATTAAAACGAGGTCATTTCATATTGATGATGATGATGATGATGATGATGATGATGATGATGATGATGATGATGATGATGATGATGATCCATGCTGCTGTTGTTGCTGCTTATAAATAATAACAATAATAATACTTTCTTCCCTTTTACAATATTTTTCCCTACTGCTCAACATGGTCGATCACTAGAGCAACACACACACACACCCGACGGTTACACATCACTATCATTCTACCTCACGAGAGACCAGAGACTCACATGAAGATTTACTACAGCATATTTCACCGTAAATTTAGCTACCCAAACGCTAACCTAACCTTATTTAACCTAACACTACCCTAACCTAGACTAGACTAACTTAACACTGTCCAAATCTAACCTTATTTAACCTAACACTACCCTAACGCTAACCTAACCATATTTAACCTAACACTACCCTAACATAACCTAGACTAACCTAACACTACCCTAACCTAGACTAGACTAACTTAACACTGTCCTAATCTAACCTTATTTAACCTAACACTATCCTAACGCTAACCTAACCTTATTTAACCTAACACTACCCTAACCTAATCTAGACTAACCTAACACTACCCTAACCAAGACTAGACTAACTTAACACTGTCCTAACCTAACCTTATTTAACCTAACACTACCCTAACCTAACCTAACGCTACCCTAACCTAGACTAGACTAACTTAACACTGTCCTAATCTAACCTTATTTAACCTAACACTACCCTAACATAACCTAGACTAACGTAACACTACCCTAACGCTAATATAGACTAACCTAACACTACTAGCAAGACTGAACTAACTTAACTGTCCTAACCTAACCTTATTTAACCTAACACTACCTAACCTAACCCTGCAGCAACCCTAACACTACCCTCCTGGAGCTAGACTAACCTAAACACTGTCTAATCTGGCAACATTTAACCTAGCACTACCTAACTAATCTGGGCAGGCCTAACACTACCCTAACCCCAACACAAACAACCTAACACTTCCCTAACCTAACACTACCTAACCTAACCTAAACTAGCTAACACTTCCCTAACCTAACACTACCTAACCTAACTAGACTAACCTAACACTACCCTAACATGTCTAGACTAACCTAACACACTACCTAACCTAACACTACCTAACCTAACCTAGAACTAACTAACACTACCCTAACCTAATCTAGAATAACCTAACTACCTAACCTGAAGCTAGACTAACCTAACACTGTCTAATCTAACTTGTATTTAACCTAACACTACCCCTAACCCACAATCTAGACTAACCTGCTGCTACCTAACCTAGACTGAATAACCTAACACTGTCTAATCTAGCCTTATTTAACCTAACACACTACCTAACCTATCTGAACCCCAACCTAACACTACCCCAAACCAGACTAGACTAACCTTTGACCTAACCTAGCCTTATTTTAACCTAACACTACCTTAACTAACCTGTAACCTAAAAAACGACCTAACCTAGACTAGACTAACCCAACACTGTCCTAATCTAACCTTTATTTTAACCTAACACTACCTAACCTAATCTAGACTAACCTAACACTACCCTAACCTAACCTAGACTAACCTAGCACTACCTAACTAATCTAGACTAACTAACACTACCTAACCTAACACTACCTAACTAACCTGAGCTAACCTAACACTACCTAACCCTATCTGACTAACCTAACACGACCCTAACCAAGACTAGACTAACTTAACACTGTCCTAATCTAACCTTATTTAACCGAACACTACCCTAACCTAATCTAGACTAACCTAACACTACCCTAACCTAGACTAGACTAACCTAACACTGTCCTAATCTAACCTTATTTAACCTAACACTACCTTAACCTAACCTAGACTAACCTAACACGACCCTAACCAAGACTAGACTAACTTAACACTGTCCTAATCTAACCTTATTTAACCGAACACTACCCTAACCTAATCTAGACTAACCTAACACTACCCTAACCTAGACTAGACTAACCTAACACTGTCCTAATCTAACCTTATTTAACCTAACACTACCTTAACCTAACCTAGACTAACCTAACACGACCCTAACCAAGACTAGACTAACCTAACACTGTCCTAATCTAACCTTATTTAACCTAACACTACCTTAACCTAACCTAGACTAACCTAACACGACCCTAACCTAGACTAGACTAACTTAACACTGTCCTAATCTAACCTAGACTAACCTAACACTACCCTAACCTAATCTAGACTCACCTAACACTACCCTAACCTAACACGACCCTAACCTAGACTAGACTAACCTAACACTACCCTAACCTAACCTAGACTAACCTAACACTACCCTAACCTAATCTAGACTAACCTAACACTACCCTAACCTAACCTAGACTAACCTAACACTACCCTAACCTAATCTAGACTAACCTAACACTACCCTAGCCTAACCCTACCCTAACCTAACCTAGACTAACGTAACACTACCCTAACCTAGACTAGACTAACCTAACACTAACCTAATCTAACCCTATTTAACCTAACACTAACTCTAATATGAATGGCCCTAACACTACCCTAACCTAGACTAGACTAACCTAACACTGTCTAATCTAATAACCTTATTTAACCTAACACTACTCTAACCTAATCTAGACTAACCTAATACTAGCCTAACCTAATCTACACTAACCTAACACTACCCGTACCTAACCTAGACTAACCTAACACTACCCTAACCTAATCTAGACTAACCTAACACTACCCTAACCTAATCTAGACTAACCTAACACTACCCTAACCTAATCTAGACTAACCTAACACTACCCTTACCTAATCTAGACTAACCTAACACCACCCTAACCTAACCTAATTCTAACCTACAGCAGTGTGTATCGGGGGGATGGACGACTGGGGTGTGTGGGGATGGGGTTCCTGGGGTGTGTGGGGATGGGGTTCCTGGTGTGTGGGGGGATTAATAGTAAGTGGGAAAGGGAGTAATAGAGTGTGTGGGGGTTAGGGTAACTGAGGTGTGGTGTGTTAGGGGCGGGGTTATTGCCTCAGGTAAAACGGATGTGATTGGGTAATTGCTTATTTTCGCTGCCCAAGGCAGCCAACCAGACATGCAAGAAAATGCTGTTATTGACATGCCTCGTAATTGCTTTTATATTTGAAGAGATTAGAATGTAAATATACATTTTTGGTGACACACTACTTCTACTACTACTTTTAATTTTTTTTTATCGTGGCCTCCAGCCTCCCCCAATAGCCACACCTTCGCCACCATTTATTTCCTTAAAATTAAATATCCTAATACAAAAGTAGCTGCCCTAACTGTGCTGAATTAGTTGAGCCGCCGATCTATGCGGCATTCAGTGACTGTTGCCTCATTGTCAATATGTGCGACCGTTGTCGGCTTTGGGGCCGAAGATCTCGTTCCCCTGAGGCAGAGCAATGCAGACCTAAGCAGAGAGAAAGACAATCGACATCTAAACCAGGCTGTAACGTAACTTCTGGGCTGCTGCTTCCGTTCAGATAATACCTCCACGAGTCCGGCATAGAAACACCTTGCACTTGGTCCCATCCCACCAGAGGTTGTGAACACCAGAGGAGTGAAGCTACCCTGATCTACATTCAGAATTCTCTCCCCTAATACCCTGATCTTATCATTCTCGTTCCTCCTGTGTGCAACATCAAGAGCTAGGTTACGGTGATATGCAACCATGGGATAATAAATCCTTATGTCAAAGAAGGCTCGCGTCCTGTGACGGAGGTTCTCACCGTCCAATGGAAGGAGGGGCGGTTCCACCTTGACGTCGTGGCAGATTTCCTTCAGTAAATTTTCTGTGACTACTACAACTACTACTACTTTGCTGTAACACAGAGTCGAGTATGACGCTCATCCAGCTATGATACAATGACACGAGTTATTAAAGATTTCACTTTCGTTGGTGAACTCTGAGGTGACTCGAGTGGCAAATACGGGACCGGCAGGGCAGTCCACAGTTGTTACACGTGAGGAAGGGTACAACTAGTACAGGAGGAGCGGCGGCAGTGTCTTTCTAGTTCTGGCACTTTTCTGCCTCGGTATGCAGTCGGGCAAACTCAAAAGCATTGAAACCTTCTCGTGTTGTGCTCCTCCAAGCGTTTCGGTGTGGAGTGATCGAGTGCCAAATGAAGGGGTCGATTTGGCACTTTTTCAAGTTTTTCTTCAGATTATCCTTGTACCTTTTCCGTTGTCCACCAGTGTTACGTTTACCATTAGTTCGGTGACTGTAAAGTACAAGTAGAAGCTTAGGGAGTCTACTGTCGTCTATGCGGGTAACATGACCATTCCAACGTCGTTGTTCATGAATAATGGCAGCCTCAATGCTCCTATAGTTGGTGTCAGCGAGAATATTGGCATCTGTTCTCTTGTCTCCCCAGTGAACTCGGAGGATGGAACGTAGACTACATTAGTGAAAGTTTTCAAGTGCCTTGCTGTGCCTCCTGCATATGATCTATGTGGGTATGGAGTCTGCCAAAGGCTTGAGATATGCATCTGTATAGGTATTCAGGATTTCATGTAGGTTGCGTTCAGTGTGAGCAAAGAGGGTGAGGTCGTCTGCATACTGAAGTTCAGTGATGGAAGCGGCAGACACCTTTCTTCCTGCCTAGAGTCCTCTTAGGGTGAAAAGTCCCTTCATCCACTGGATGTCCACCCCGCCGGCTAAATTGGCACTGATACGAGTAAGGAAGGATGTCAAGAAAATGGAAAAGAGAGTTGGTGCCAATACACATCTTTGTTTTACCCCTGTTTGGATGGGGAATAACTCAGACTGGGTACCATTGTGCAGGAAACTGCCGTTCATGCCATAGTGGAGTTGCCTCACAATGGCGATGAATTTTGGTGGGGGATTCCCTCCTTCTTCCATATATTCTCCAGGAGAGAGAGGGAACGGTTGGTAAGCAGAAGCCCTCATGCTTTATACACCTCGGATGGGATTACATCAGGCTCTGCTTGATGGCAGCAAGTACCTCATCACGGAATCGAGGATAGACGAGGTGGGTCATCTCCGGGTGCTTAAGGTCCTCCTGTATAGTCAGGACATCTACGTCCGTGTTTCGGTTGAGCAGTGAATGGTAGCTCTCTTTTCAGCACTGATGGATGCTTTCTTCATCTTTAATTGGGGAGTTACCGTCGGATGAGTGGAAGGGAGCTGCTCCATGAGTAGAATTGAAAAATTAACACATCTTATAGTGATTCCCAAATTTTTTATTTCACATGATATATTTTTCCACCATTCGTTCATGAGATAGCGAAGTTTGCGCTGGGCCATCAGGTTCTTCTGGCGGAAGGTATCAGTTTTGGTCTGTTACGAGTTGGGGATTTAGAATATAGTTATACGTCTACCCAGATCCCAACAGGTAACAACAATAAAAAAAAACAAAGACAATCGGACTATAAAGGGGTAGACAAAGGATGCGAGTTTTCGTTGTATATAATAAAGTACCATAAATCCCTTAACAAAATATTCAGCTTATAAATTACCCTTAACCAAACTTAACCTAAACATTAACAGTATATACATATTAATACAACATAAACAATTTTGAAGCAAGTGGACGTGGGGGAGGTAATACAAGATACATGTACTTAAGTGAGGAGCTGAGATGGCTGACGAGTAAGGCTGAGTATTGTAGAAGACGGTAGGTAGTCACTGCACGTAGGTTTAGAGGATAGATGATCCTGTGGTCACTTCCCAGAGCCAAGTGCCCTCTCCTCGAATTGGAGCTGACAAAGAATACTGAGGAGGTGACGCAACCCAGGATATGGAGAAGGGAAACCTCGGAGTGGTAACTAAGACGAGTCATACTCGTGTCTCGTCCCTAGATGGCGTTGCTCGGGGTGCTGGGTAGGTAGATCAGGACAATAGATGGCGTGGTTCGTAGTGCTGGGTGGAGGGGTTCGTAACACCCCCCCTCCAAAGACCTCCGTAGCGCGGGCGCGAAGGAGGTGATCACCTGGTGCGTCTGGAGAGTAGCTGCTGCATTTCCACTGGAGCTCGGGATAAAGAGTCTGCAATCAGGTTATCGACCCCCTTTATGTGCCGGACTTGTAGATTATAGGGCTGGGTGAGGAGAGCCCAGCGGAGGATTCGCTGGTTGGAGGTCTTGTTGGTGTGGATGAACGTGAGTGGGTTATGGTCGGTGAAGACTAGGGTTGTTTGTGGGCTAGACTGGAGGTAACATTCAAACTTCTTTATTGCCAACACCAGAGCCAAGGCCTCCTTCTCTATGGTCGAGTAGTTGGTCTGATGTTTTTTCAACTTGGCGGAGTAATATGACACAGGGTGAAGAACATCAGTGGTTGGGTCGGGTTGTAGGAGCACAGCCCCCACTCCGACACCACTAGCGTCGATTTGTAGATGGAAGGGCGAGGTGTAGTCAGGGGGGTGGACTACAGGCTTGGAGGCAAGGAAGGCTTTGAGGCGGTGGAAAGACTGGTCGCACTTCTGGTTCCAGATGTAAGGAACCGCAGAACTGGTAAGGTCTGTGAGGGGTCCGGCCACGCTGGAGAAGTTACTGCAGAACCGACGGTAGTAGCCGCACATCCCCAGGAAGCGCATGAGTTCCTTCCTCGTCCTTGGAGTGGGGAAGGACAAGATGGCTCTAACGTTTACGTCCTTGGGTCTCACCATACCATGCCCAACGATATGTCCCAGGTAAGTCACGAAGGCCCGACTAAAAAGCAGATTTAGCCAGGTTTATGGTGAATCCAGTCTCTTTAGTCTGACAGTATCTCAAGCTTGCACCAGATGTTCGTCCCAACTGATAAACACCCTGCAGGTCACATCCAGGTAAGCGAACGTCCCACCTAAGTCTTGAATTAGGAAGTTGATGGCCCTCTGGAATGTGGCCGGAGCATTAGAAAAGCCAAACGCCATAACCAAATATTGAAAAAGACCAAATGGAGTTATAAATGCCGAGATTATTTTGGCCCTATCCGTGAGTCCCACTTGATAATATCCTTTCAATAAGTCCACCGTACTGATAAATTTGGCACAGCCTATGCTGTCTATTATATCTTCAATTAAAGGTAAAGGATAGGAGTCTGAGACAGTGACCTGGTTCACTTTACGATAATCGGTACAGAAACGAAAAGTGCCATCGGGTTTTGGAATGAGAAGGCAAGGTGAAGCCCAGGGGGAGGTACTAGGCTCAGCTAAGTTATGTTTTAACAAAAATCTACCTCCTTTTTCATAATCTCTTTTTTTTGTGGATTTAGTCGATAGGCTGATTGCCTAATGGGTTGTACATCATCCGAGATTAGCTTAATATCATGTTTAAGTATATTGCAAAACCCTGGGAGGTCTGATGTAACTTTAGGAAATGTTGATAATAACTTAGTGAGATCTTTTGCTTGAGATGGATTCAGAACAGAAAAATACTCATCCAAGTTGTTGAGTATGTGACTGTTAGTAGGGTTTTCTTTAGGTAGAGGGAAGTCTAAATTCTCCAATAGGTCCATGTCATCTGTCTCTGTCTCCGGCTCCGGCCCTGACAAAACCGAATGCAATACAGGTTGACTTATAGCCTCTGGGATGTCTTCCTCTGACTGCCTGGAATGGTAAAGTTTCATGAGATTAATGTGAACAAGTTGTGAATCTTTTCTGCGATCAGGAGTATGGACTATATAGTTGAGAGGAGATAGTTTATTAGCATTGATTTGAAAGTTTTGATGGAACCGTTCCAAGCAACCTTGGGACGGTGGGTGGTAAGCCGAAGATGTACAATGGTCCACACTGGGGTCTTTCATCACCTGTTTGAACAAAGATGGATCAGATTGTTGGGCTGTAATGAGCTCATCCTTACTAAGGGTCTTATTGTACAGATCTTCTGTGGGTAGTAAGATATTGGAGGTGGTTTTAGATAAAGAAGGCCCATTTCGCACACTCTGTGACCGGGTGACAGCACAAGATGGGAAAAGATGAGGAATAGTTTCTTTAAGGTCAGTGGTGGAGTTGACAGGTAAGGGAGAGTCGACTGTCTTTATGTTAGGAACCACTAGATCTCCTACCAAGTCATTACCCAATAATAAATGAATGCCGCACACAGGCATTGGGTCTTTCCTTATGGCTATTTGCACTTCCCCAGTAATCAAGGGACATTGGAGGTGCACTTTAGCTAAAGGATAGGAAGAATGGGATGAGAGATCCGAAATTAGAACACTCTCATTAGTAAATGCGGTAGATATATCAGGAATGACGTTAAACAGGAGGATAGATTGTGCTGCGCCCGTATCACGTAGTATACGAATAGGGAAAGAACGAGACCCCTCCATGATTGAAATTTTTCCCTCATAGGTGAATGAAGAGAAGAGATCCTGATGGGGCCTTTCCACATTGGTGTTTGCTATTGGTTTGGATTTGGGATCCAGGGAACTACTTTTAGCAATTCGACACTTTGGGTGTTTACAACTCTGGATTGTATGGCCTGGGTTTTTACAGTAAGAACAAGTAAACTTGGTTGCATCAGGAGGGGTAGGTGTGGGACCTTTCGACCTACCACTCACGCCCCCAAGGTTATCATCAGAGGAGGACCTAACATGTCGGGAAGTACCACGTTCCCTACTGCCCAGTGACTCCACCAACAAAGCGTACGCATCAGCCAGCTCAGCAGCACGCCCTAAATTAACCTCTCCACACTCCTCCACATGCTTCAAGATGTGAAATGGTATCTTGCTCTTCCACTCCTCCAGGACTACCAAATTTAACAAATCCTGAAATGTGGAGGTCTCTGTAGCCTCTAACCACTTCTTAAAAAACCTTAGCTTTTCTTGAGCAAACTCAACAAAGGTGTGTGAAAATGGTTTGGTTAGTTTACGAAACTTCTGCCGGTATCCATCTGGCGTGATAGCATAAGAGGTGAGGATATTCTTTTTTACGTTATCATAGTCATCAGTCTGGTCTAAACAGTTATAAACTCTACGAGCCTTACCATATAATTTAGGAACTAACACCGACACCCACTGGTCCTTGGGCCACTCATTCTTCCCGGCTATTTTCTCAAAAGTCCTAAATGACCCGTCCATATCGGATTCATCAAACCCGGGAACAAGGGAAGAAGCAGTAGCAGGGTTAAAAGCAGCTAGTTTCTCACTTAATGCCACTTCTTTTGATCTAAACTCCGATGTTAAGGTGACTTCTATCTCTTACCTGTAGTTCTTTCAGTCTAACCTCCTGCTCCAACTTGGCCCGTTCCATCATTTCCTCATGCTCCAACTTGGCCTGTTCCGACCTGGCCTGTTCCAACTTTTCTTCATGCTGCAACTTGGCCTGTTCCGACCTTTCTTCAGGCTCCAACTTGGCCTGCTGCTCCAACTTGGCCTGCTCCAACTTGGCCTCCTTCTCCAACTTGGCCTGTTCCAACTCTAGTTCTTTCATTTTGATTTGGAACTCGAACCTAGCTCGTTCTAGTTCTAAGGCGTCTATTCGTTGCGTTTCTTCTTGAGGGCTAGCCAGACCTGAGGCAACTTCTGAGTGAGGAGGGGTGGTGGATAGTGGTTGAAGTTTCTTGGACATGGGCGTTAATCTGTCAACAGCGGATTCTTTTAAAACTTCTTGTTGAACCAACACTTCAATCACATGATTTTTTTAACATTTCCTTAGTCAGTTGCTGTGAAAATGGGATATTGTAATAGTTGGCTATTTCTTTCCATTCTTTCTTCAGGATATTAACACGTAATTTAGCTACGGAAGGATTTTCAATAAAATCCTGGAGATCAAAACCTGAGGTGGCCATTGTTAAGAAAAAATAGGATAAATTAACTAATGGTCAAAAGATAAGATAAGTGGATAACCTTAGAAAATATCACGGCAGTGGATAACCAGAAAGTTCCGGAAACTAACCAAGTTATACCTAGGGAAATTACACTTATGATTATTGTTCTTCTGAGAAGATCCTTAGATAAGGATAAGAGACTTGAAAGAGGTAGGGCGTATTACGGCATAAATATAAAGATCCGGATTAACAACCCTGATATACTTGAAAGAGGTAGGGCGTATTACGGCCTCAATATAAAGATCCGGATTAACAACCCTGATAAATGGTATGATTGACCCTGAATGAGATAATGAGAAGAACAATAATTAAGATTTATAATTATGGGGTCCTGGTAGAGCGTGGCGTCCCAAGATATCACTTCACCGTAAACTAGTGACTATGGAACAACCTACTCTGGAGTGAGGGTACGGCATTAAACAGATCCGGATTCTTCCCTACACTCGATTAGACTTACTACACGACTGCCACGTGTAATAACAAGTAAGCCTTATGACACTTGGAACCTAATATCCTACGTCTGTCACTCTTACTATACGGTAATACCAATATATGCACACACATATGAAGGAAACTTTAAACCATCGTAAAGCAATTATGAACAGAAGTGACTGGAGGAATAATTAACACTGAGTAACAAGGAGGAAGGAATAGAGACTTAAGGTCGTGTCCTGTCACGGTCGCTATTTGTTACGAGTTGGGATTTAGAATATAGTTATACGTCTACCCAGATCCCAACAGGTAACAACAATAAAAAAAAAACAAAGACAATCGGACTATAAAAGGGTAGACAAAGGATGCGAGTTTTCGTTGTATATAATAGAGTACCATAAATCCCTTAACAAAATATTCAGCTTATAAATTACCCTTAACCCAACTTAACCTAAACATTAACAGTATATACATATTAATAAACATAAAACAATCTCGAAGCAAGTGGACGTGGGGAAATTAATACAAGATACTAGTACTTAAGTGAGGAGCTGAGATGGCTGACGAGTAAGGCTGAGTATTGTAGAAGACGGTAGGTAGTCACTGCACGTAGGTTTAGAGGATAGATGATCCTGTGGTCACTTCCCAGAGCCAAGTCCTCTCTCCTCGAATTGGAGCTGACAAAGAAGACTTGGAGGAGGTGACGCAACAACCAGGATAGGGAGAAGGGAAACCCCGGAGTGGTAACTAAGACGAGTCATACTCGTGTCTCGTCCCTAGATGGCGTTGCTCGTGGTGCTGGGTAGGTAGATCAGGACAATAGATGGCGTGGTTCGTAGTGCTGGGTGGAGGGGTTCGTAACAATTATCACTACAACATCACTATATCATCATCACTACATCTACCACACTATATCATCATCACTATAACTACCACACTATATCATCATCACTGCAACAACCATCACTATAACATCATCACTACAACTACCACGCTATATCATCATCACTACAACTACCACACTATATCATCATCACTACAGCTACCACACTATATCATCATCACTACAGCTACCACACTATATCATCATCACTATAACTACCACACTATATCATCATCACTTCAACTACCATCACCATAACATCATCACTTCAACTACCATCACAATAACATCACTACAACTACATCACTATATCATCATCACTACAACTACCATCACTATAACATCATCACTTCAACTACCATCACTATAACATCATTACTACAACTACCATCACTATAGCATTATCACTACAACTACCATCACTATAACATCATCACTACACTACATCACTATATCATCATCACTACAACAACCATCACTATAACATCATCACTACAACTACCATCACTATATCATCATCACTTCAACTACCATCACTATAACATCATCACTACAACTACCATCACTATAACATCATTACTACAACTACCATCACTATAGCATTATCACTACAACTACCATCACTATAACATCATCACTACAACTACCACACTATATCACTACAACTACCATCACTAACACATCATCACTACAACTACCATCACTATAGCATCATCGCTACAACTACCATCACTATAACATCACTACAACAACCATCACTATAACATCATCACGGCAACTACCATCACTATAACATCATTACTACAACTACCACACTATATCATCATCACTACAACTACCACTCTATAACATCATCACGACAACTACCATCACTATAACATCATCACTACAACTACCATCACTATAACATCATTACTACAACTACCACACTATATCATCATCACTACAACTACCACACTATAACTTCATCACTACAACTACCATCACTATAACATCATCACTTCAACTACCACACTATATCATCATCACTACAACTACCACACTATATCATCATCACTACAATTATATCACTACAACTACATCATGGTTGAGGTGGTGGCGTTATATATTACTTAATACATATTTTGACTCTTGTAAGGCCTCTTACTACATATTTTGCCTAACAATCATAGACTCCCGAGAACACAAGTGTTTATACCCCTCTGTGTATGTAAACTCAGAATGATGAATGTCACTATTAATTCACCTGGGCAGGAGGTCATGCAGGGTGAACAGGTCCCCGGCTCTATCTATAGTAGTGATGATAAGGTTGAAACGATGATTTTGGACGCCCCTAACTGGTACATTTACCCAAGTCCACAAAATAACCATAGCGGTGGTATAGGTTATGTCACGAGAGAGAAGATGGGGGCTCCAGTCGCTCAACCTATGATGGGGGCTCTTGGCTCTCAACCTTTGATGAAGGCTCCTGTCGCTCAACCTATGATGGGGGCTCTTGGCTCTTAACCTTTGATGAAGGCTCCTGTCGCTCAACCTATGATGGGGGCTCTTGGCTCTCAACCTTTGACGAAGGCTCCTGTCGCTCAACCTATGATGGGGGCTCTTGGCTCTCAACCTATGATGAAGGCTCCCACCAACCTATGATGGTGGCTCTGGCTCTCAACCCTTGGATAAAGGCTCCGTCGCCCAACCCATGATGGGGGGCTCTGGCCTCAACCTATGATGAAGGCCCGTCGCCCAACCTATGATGGGGGTTCTTGACTCTCAACCTATGATGAGGGCTCCTGTCGCTCAACCTATGATGGGGGCTCTTGACTCTCAACCTATGATGGGGGCTCCTGTCGCTCATCCTATGACGTGGGCTCTTGCCTCAGCTTCCATGATGAAGGCCCGTCGCTCAACTCCATGATACGGGGGCCTTGGCTCTCAACCTATGATGAAGGCCCTGTCGCTCAACCCAGATGGGGGGCTCTTGCTCTCAACCTGGCGATGAAGGCCCTGTCGCTCAACCTATGATGGGGCCTTGACTCTCAACCTATGATGAAGGCGCCTGTCGCTCATCCTATGATGGGGGGCCAGGCTCTTGACTCTCAGCCCATGATGAAGGCCCTGTCGCCTGTCGCTCAACCTATGATGGGGGCTCTTGACTCTCAACCTATGATGAAGGCTGCTGACGCTCAACCTAAGATGGGGGCTCTTGACTCTCAACCTATGATGAAGGCTCCTGTCGCTCAACCTATGATGAGGGCTCCTGTCGCTCAAACTGTGATGGGGGCTCTTGACTCTCAACCTATGATGGGGGCTCTTGACTCTCAACCTGTGATGGGGGCTCTTGACTCTCAACCTGTGAAGAGGGCTCTTGACGCTCAACCTATGATGGGGGCTCTCGACTCTCAACCTGTGTAGAGGGCTCTTGACGCTCAACCTCCCAACGAGTCACCCATTACCAAAAGCCTTAATTTTATTTCAGGTAAAAAGATCAGGACTAAGGTTTAAAAAAGACTGAAGAGGTGAAAGGTGACGAAAAGGCCCCAAAAAGATGATTGAAAAGAGGAAGAAGAAGGCTATGGAGTTGAGTATTCGAGAAAGATATCATCTGTTTTGAGTAGCGAAAAGGATTCACGTTCCCTCACTCGACTGAGCATTTCAATTGTACGGGTTTTCAAATTTTATATTATTATTATTATTATTATTTTTCACCCCCAAATAAATGATTTTTTTTCAATAGTTCTTTTTATATTACACACACACACACACACACACACACACACACACACACACACACACACAACTCTTCTCTCTCTCATTGACTCATTCTTTCATTCAATAACTCACTCACCTTCCTGTTCTCTTTCTCTCTCTCACTCACTCATTATTCACTTCCCCTTTCCACCTTCAGTAAATACGTTTCCCCTCCCCTCCCTTGCCACCCCGCCCTCACCCCCCGAACCTCCTCTCCCACATCACAGTCCCCTCCACTACCTCCCCCTCCCCCCACCTACTCTAAGATGTAAATTCCCCCTTCTTCTTGCTAGAGCTCAATTCTAGAAGCTAAAAGCCTCAGTTAACTTAAAACTTCTAAAAAATAGTGAAAATCAGTTGGCAAAGTTTTTTCGTAATAGGCCCATTTAGGTCTTAATAGGCCTGTCTTCTTGTGTTTTTGTGCCTTGTGATATTTTTATCCCCGTTAGCTCTTGGTAAATCTATCGTTTTCAGGGAAATTTTTAAGGGGTATTATTTTCCCTAGCACTCGGGAAATAATTATTTCAGGAATACTTCCCAAATGCCATTAAAATATTTTAGAAGTTCCATTAAGAAATAATTCCTAAATTTAATAATTTCATGTATAAATTTTGGCTGATAATGCTCCCCTCAGCGCCGGGAAATAATTGCCATTTAGGGAAATTTCTCTAATATCAGGTTCTTAAGTGGTTTTTAGTGTTCTCTCTCTTTCTCTCTCTCTCTCTCTCTCTCTCTCTCTCTCTTTGTCTCTCTCTCTCTTTCACTCTTGCCTCTTCTCTTTCCTCTCTCCTCACTCACTCTGTTTCTGCTTTCAATTATTCTTTCTCATCTCCTCTCTCTTCTCTTTCACCTCCCCCTCTCTCTATTCTGTCTCAAATTAAGTAAATTTGCTGAGGACACTAAAATAGGGCGTGTAATTAAATCTGACGAGGACTCCGCAAAACTACAGGAAGATCTAAACAAATTTTTGAATGGTCTGAAAAATGTCAAATGAAATTCAATGTGGACAAATGTAAAGTACTCAGTATAGGAGATGTAAACAGGGAAACCAGATACCAGATGAACAACGATGTTATTGAGAAATCCGACTGCGAGAAATATTTAGGAGTAATGATAAGTAGGAATCTTAAGCCAAGTAAACAATGTGTAATTACTCGAAACAAGGCTAATAAAGTACTTGGGTTCATAGAAAGGAGTGTTAGTTACAAGACTAACGAGGTTATCTTAAAACTATATCTTGCGCTTGTGAGACCTCACTTGGATTAGGCAGTTCAATTCTGGTCACCATATTACAAAATGGATATAGAATCCTTGGAAAGAATTCAGAGGAGAATGACAAGACTAATCCCGGGCATTAGGACCTTGAGTACAGAGACAGGTTAAAGCATCTTAATCTGCACTCCCTCGAGAGACGTAGAGTGAGGGGCGATATGATAGAGGTGTATAAATGGAAGTAAGAGATGAACACAGGGGACATTACAAAGGTACTCAAACTATCCAACCAGACGCAAACCCATAACAATGGTTTTAAATTAGACAAATTTAGGTTTAGGCGCGAAATAGGTAAACATTGGTTTAGAAATAGACTAGTGGACGAGTGGAACAAGTTACCAAACATCATCATTAACTCAAATATGCT
Organism: Homarus americanus; assembly: GCF_018991925.1. NCBI lineage: Eukaryota > Metazoa > Arthropoda > Malacostraca > Decapoda > Nephropidae > Homarus > Homarus americanus. Next base: position 19,901 of record NW_024751989.1, read on the forward strand.
GGATAGCTTCAAACATAGGCTGGATGGATACATGAGCAATAAGGGTTGGGTGTAAATAGGACTGCCCAGTAGGGGCCAATAGGCCCACAGCAGTTTCCTCCATTCTTATGTTCTTACGTTGTTGTTTTTTTTCTTTCTAACCGCCTTTCTCACTTCTCTCCTCTTCTCTTCACATTTTATCTTCTCCCTATCTCTCTCTTCTCACTTTCTCTCTCTAACTCTCCTTTCCATGTATCCCTCTTATAGTTTCTCTCTCCTTCTCACTTGGTATCTCTCGCCACCGGCCATTCTATTAATAGTCTAAAAATAGTTTCAATTAAGTTATTTTTCCCTTCTAAGCTAACGTAACGTAACGTAAATTAATCTAACCTAACTCAACTAACTCTCACTATCTTTACTTAACCCTAATTATAACTAGCTCACTACACTTAACACTGCAACTACCATCACTATAGCATTATCACTACAACTACCATCACTATAACATCACTACAACTACATCACTATAGCATTATCACTACAACTACCATCACTATAACATCATCACTACAACTACCATCACTATAACATCATCACTACAACTACCATACTAGAAAATCATCACTACTACTACCACACTATATCATTTATGTTGCAGGTTAGAGTTTAGAATATAGTTATACGTCTGCAGATCCCAACAGGTAACAACAATAAAAAAACAAGAAAGACAATCGGACTATAAAAGGGTAGACAAAGGATGCGAGTTTCGTTGTATATAATAGAGTACCATAAATCCCATAACAAAATATTCAGCTTATAAATTACCCTTAACCAAACTTAACCTAAGCATTAACAGTATATGCATATTAATAAACATAAAACAATCTCGAAGCAAGTGGACGTGGGGAAATTAATACAAGATACTAGTACTTAAGTGAGGAGCTGAGATGGCTGACGAGTAAGGCTGAGTATTGTAGAAGACGGTAGGTAGTCACTGCACGTAGGTTTAGAGGATAGATGATCCTGTGGTCACTTCCCAGAGCCAAGTGTTCTCTCCTCGAATTGGAGCTGACAAAGAAGACTTTGAGGAGGTGACGCAACAACCAGGATAGGGAGAAGGGAAACCTCGGAGTGGTAACTAAGACGAGTCATACTCGTGTCTCGTCCCTAGATGGCGTTGCTCGTGGTGCTGGGTAGGTAGATCAGGACAATAGATGGCGTGGTTCGTAGTGCTGGGTGGAGGGGTTCGTAACAATTATCACTACAACATCACTATATCATCATCACTACATCTACCACACTATATCATCATCACTATAACTACCACACTATATCATCATCACTGCAACAACCATCACTATAACATCATCACTACAACTACCACGCTATATCATCATCACTACAACTACCACACTATATCATCATCACTACAGCTACCACACTATATCATCATCACTACAGCTACCACACTATATCATCATCACTATAACTACCACACTATATCATCATCACTTCAACTACCATCACTATAACATCATCACTTCAACTACCATCACAATAACATCACTACAACTACATCACTATATCATCATCACTACAACTACCATCACTATAACATCATCACTTCAACTACCATCACTATAACATCATTACTACAACTACCATCACTATAGCATTATCACTACAACTACCATCACTATAACATCATCACTACACTACATCACTATATCATCATCACTACAACAACCATCACTATAACATCATCACTACAACTACCATCACTATATCATCATCACTTCAACTACCATCACTATAACATCATCACTACAACTACCATCACTATAACATCATTACTACAACTACCATCACTATAGCATTATCACTACAACTACCATCACTATAACATCATCACTACAACTACCACACTATATCACTACAACTACCATCACTAACACATCATCACTACAACTACCATCACTATAGCATCATCGCTACAACTACCATCACTATAACATCACTACAACAACCATCACTATAACATCATCACGGCAACTACCATCACTATAACATCATTACTACAACTACCACACTATATCATCATCACTACAACTACCACTCTATAACATCATCACGACAACTACCATCACTATAACATCATCACTACAACTACCATCACTATAACATCATTACTACAACTACCACACTATATCATCATCACTACAACTACCACACTATAACTTCATCACTACAACTACCATCACTATAACATCATCACTTCAACTACCATCACTATAACATCATCACTTCAACTACCACACAATATCATCATCACTACAATTATATCACTACAACTACATCATGGTTGAGGTGGTGGCGTTATATATTACTTAATACATATTTTGACTCTTGTAAGGCCTCTTACTACATATTTTGCCTAACAATCATAGACTCCCGAGAACACAAGTGTTTATACCCCTCTGTGTATGTAAACTCAGAATGATGAATGTCACTATTAATTCACCTGGGCAGGAGGTCATGCAGGGTGAACAGGTCCCCGGCTCTATCTATAGTAGTGATGATAAGGTTGAAACGATGATTTTGGACGCCCCGAACTGGTACATTTACCCAAGTCCACAAAATAACCATAGCGGTGGTATAGGTTATGTCACGAGAGAGAAGATGGGGGCTCCAGTCGCTCAACCTATGATGGGGGCTCTTGGCTCTCAACCTTTGATGAAGGCTCCTGTCGCTCAACCTATGATGGGGGCTCTTGGCTCTTAACCTTTGATGAAGGCTCCTGTCGCTCAACCTATGATGGGGGCTCTTGGCTCTCAACCTTTGACGAAGGCTCCTGTCGCTCAACCTATGATGGGGGCTCTTGGCTCTCAACCTATGATGAAGGCTCCTGTCGCTCAACCATGATGGGGCTCTTGGCTCTCAACCTGATGAAGGCTCCTGTCGCTCAACCTATGATGGTGGCTCTTGGCTCTCAACCCCAGCTGATAAAGGCTCCTGTCGCTCAACCTATGATGGGGAGGCTCTTGAAATATCAACCTATGATGAAGGCTCCTGTCGCTCAACCTGAAGTAGGGGCTCTTGGCTCTCAACCTGAAGTGAAGGCTCCTGTCATCCCAGCCTATGGTGGGGCTCTTGGCTCTCAACCTATGATGAAGGCTCTGTCGCTCAACCTATGATGGGGCTCTTGAAATACTCAGCCTATGATGAAGAGCTCCTGTCGCTCAGCCTATGATGGGAAACAACCTCCAACCTATGATGAAGGCTCCTGTCGCTCAACCTATGATGGGGGCTCTTGGCTCTCAACCTATGATGAAGGCTCTGTCGCTCAACCTATGATAGGGGCTCTTGACTCTCAACCTATGATGAAGGCGCCTGTCGCTCATCCTATGATAGGGGCTCTTGACTCTCAGCCTATGATGAAGGCTCCTGTCGCTCAACCTATGATGGGAATGCCAGCTCTCCAACCTATGATGAAGGCTCCTGTCGCTCAACCTATGATGGGGGCTCTTGGCTCTGAACCTATGATGAAGGCTCCTGTCGCTCAACCTATGATGAGGGCTCCTGTCGCTCAAACTGTGATTGGGGCTCTTGACTCTCAACCTATGATGGGGGCTCTTGACTCTCAACCTGTGATGGGGGCTCTTGACTCTCAACCTGTGAAGAGGGCTCTTGGCGCTCAACCTATGATGGGGGCTCTTGACTCTCAACCTGTGAAGAGGGCTCTTGGTGATCAACCTCCCAACGAGTCACCCATTACCAAAAGCCTTAATTATATTTCAGGTAAAAAGATCAGGACTAAGGTTTAAAAAAGACTGAAGAGGTGAAAGGTGACGAAAAGGCCCCAAAAAGATGATTGAAAAGAGGAAGAAGAAGGCTATGGAGTTGAGTATTCGAGAAAGATATCATCTGTTTTGAGTAGCGAAAAGGATTCACGTTCCCTCACTCGACTGAGCATTTCAATTGTACGGGTTTTCAAATTTTATATTATTATTATTATTATTATTTTTCACCCCCAAATAAATGATTTTTTTTTCAATAGTTCTTTTTATATTACACACACACACACACACACACACACACACACACACACACACACACACACACACCACTCTTCTCTCTCTCATTGACTCATTCTTTCATTCAATAACTCACTCACCTTCCTGTTCTCTTTCTCTCTCTCACTCACTCATTATTCACTTCCCCTTTCCACCTTCAGTAAATACGTTTCCCCTCCCCTCCCTTGCCACCCCGCCCTCACCCCCCGAACCTCCTCTCCCACATCACAGTCCCCTCCACCACCTCCCCCTCCCCCCACCTACTCTAAGATGTAAATTCCCCCTTCTTCTTGCTAGAGCTCAATTCTAGAAGCTAAAAGCCTCAGCTAACTTAAAACTTCTAAAAAATAGTGAAAATCAGTTGGCAAAGTTTTTTCGTAATAGGCCCATTTAGGTCTTAATAGGCCTGTCTTCTTGTGTTTTTGTGCCTTGTGATATTTTTATCCCCGTTAGCTCTTGGTAAATCTATCGTTTTCAGGGAAATTTTTAAGGGGTATTATTTTCCCTAGCACTCGGGAAATAATTATTTCAGGAATACTTCCCAAATGCCATTAAAATATTTTAGAAGTTCCATTAAGAAATAATTCCTAAATTTAATAATTTCATGTATAAATTTTGGCTGATAATGCTCCCCTCAGCGCCGGGAAATAATTGCCATTTAGGGAAATTTCTCTAATATCAGGTTCTTAAGTGGTTTTTAGTGTTCTCTCTCTTTCTCTCTCTCTCTCTCTCTCTCTCTCTTTGTCTCTCTCTCTCTTTCACTCTTGCCTCTTCTCTTTCCTCTCTCCTCACTCACTCTGTTTCTGCTTTCAATTATTCTTTCTCATCTCCTCTCTCTTCTCTTTCACCTCCCCCTCTCTCTATTCTGTCTCAAATTAAGTAAATTTGCTGAGGACACTAAAATAGGGCGTGTAATTAAATCTGACGAGGACTCCGCAAAACTACAGGAAGATCTAAACAAATTTTTGAATGGTCTGAAAAATGTCAAATGAAATTAAATGTGGACAAATGTAAAGTACTTAGTATAGGAGATGTAAACAGGGAAACCAGATACCAGATGAACAACGATGTTATTGAGAAATCCGACTGCGAGAAATATTTAGGAGTAATGATAAGTAGGAATCTTAAGCCAAGTAAACAAGCTGTGTAATTACTCGAAACAAGGCTAATAAAGTGCCCAGGTTCATAGAAAGTGTTAGTTACAAGACTAACGAGGTTATCTTAAAACTACTTATATCTTGCGCTTGTGAGACCTCACTTGGATTACGCAGTTCAGTTCTGGTCACCATATTACAGAATGGATATAGAATCCTTGGAAAGAATTCAGAGGAGAATGACAAGACTAATCCCGGGCATTAGGCACCTTGAGTATAGAGACAGGTTAAAACATCTTAATTTGCACTCCCTCGAGAGACGTAGAGCGAGGG